>NC_037670.1:23419212-23653119 GCF_003255815.1 Theropithecus gelada
TTTTTTTTTGAGATGGAGTCTTGCTCTGTTGCCCAGGCTGGAGTGCAATGGCACTATCTCAGCTCACTGCAACATCCACCTCCCCGGTTCAAGTGATTCTCCTGCCTCAGCCTCCCCAGTAGCTGGGATTACAGGCACGCACCACCATGCCTGGCTAATTTTGTATTCTTAGCAGAGACGGGGCTTCACCATGTTGGCCGGGCTGGTCTCAAACTCCTGACCTCAGGTGATCTGCCCGCCTCGGCCTCCCAAAGTGCTGGGATTACAGGCGTTAGCCACCGCGCCCAGCCAGAAATGCCTCTTATTAAATATATGATTGCTCAAATCATATAGAGGCCTGACTTTAGTGGAAGCCTGAAATGAGATCCATTTTTGTGACTGAGATCCTAGCTGAATAACTTATAAGACAATCCACCAATCCAATTTCTGGACTGTGAAGCTCCTTGGGTAAGTTTCAGACCAGGGAATGTTGGGACTCAGAAAATGATACTCAAAACGAAGACTTTGGAAGCAAAAGTTTTCCTCTGACCTTCTCCTGCCCTCGTGTTATCCATCTCATTTTTCCCTGAGGCTAGGCATAAAAACCAGAACCTGTTTTCCCCAAAGCCAACAATAAACCAAAAAATATTGCTCTAACTTTTCCTCCACTTTTCTATGTAAAAACTAGCCATAAAGAAATTATCAAGGCTGGGCATGGTGACTCATGCCTATAATCCCAACACTTTAGGAGGCTGAGGCAGACAGATTACTTGAACTTAGGAGTTTGAAACCAGACTGGGCAATATGGTGAAACCCCATCTCATTTTGGGGTTTAAAATAAAAAACCCCAAAATATTTTATTTTTAAAAAATTTTTTAAAGAAATGACCAGATCTACCTTGTTTGATCGTATGTCATAAGGCTGCTGTTCCAGAGAGGGTCCTTCCCATACTCAGAAGGAAAAGATGTTGCTCAGAGAAGCCAAGAAGAATCTAGACAGACAGGCCTTGCTGGATATCCCCTCTCAGCCTATCAGCATTAGGTCTTACCCCTTTTGTCCAATCATATCTCTACACAGCTGTCCATACTTTGTTGAACCTAAGCACAAAAATGGACAGTTTCCTTCTTGGTTCTTCATTCTGAAGTCTCCTGTGTCACATAAAACTATGATCAAATGCATGTGTGTGCCTTTTCTATCAGTCAGCCTCTTGTCATGATTTTCAGGGAAACTTCAGAGGGTGAAGGGGAAGTTATTTCTCTTGGCCTCGACAATCCACAAAGGAAGCACTTCTATATGAAAATAATCACAATCTTTTAGCAAACTATATCCACCCTCTCTAAACATTTTTCTTTGGATCAATGTGTGATTAAAGGAGGAACCAAGTGGCTCAACGAACTGCCATAGTGAGGAGTGTGCATTTAATCTGGGGATTCCTGAAGCTCCTTTTCCTGCTCAATGTTTCCATCTCCTTTGTATTATTATTTTCCTCACATACACATGCACAAATATCTGTTCACAGCAGGTGCATATTTGCACACACTGCAAAGTCTATCTTTTCATCTTTACACCCTGGCAGTTTTAGAGTAAAAGTTGTTACTGCTTTTGTCCTTAAGCAGTGTATGTTCTTTCAATTAAAAAAATACGATCTTGGCCAGGCACAGTGGCTCACACCTGTAATCCCAGCACTTTGGGAGGCCAAGGTGGGCAAATCAGCTGAGGGCAGGAGTTTGAGACAGCCTGGCCAACATGATGAAACCCTGTCTCTACCAAAAAATAAAAATAAAAATTAGCCAGATGTGGTGGCAGGTGCCTGTAGTACCAGCTACTGGGGAGGTTGAGGTGGGAGAATCACTTGAACCCAAGAAGCAGAGGTTGCAGTGAACTGAGATGGCACCACTGCACTATAGCCTGGACAACAGAGCAAGACTCTGTCTCCAAAAAAAAAAAAAAAAAGATAAGAAAAGAAAAAGAAAAAATACAATCTTATGGAGAGAAAAAAAAAAGCTGTACAGAATAAGAATCACTATACTTGTCATTAAAGATTTTAAATCAAGGGTTTAAGCCCTAATATGGTTTGGCTGTGTCCCCACCCAAATCTCAACTTGAATTTTATCTCCCAGAATTCCCACACATTGTGGGAGGGACCCAGAGGGAGGTAGTTGAATCGTTGGGGCTGGTCTTTCACATGCTATTTTCATGTTCATGAGTAAGTCTCACGAGATCTGATAAGTTTATCAGGGGTTTCTGCTTTTGCTTCTTCCTCATTTTTCTTTTGCCACCACCATGTAAGAAGTGCCTTTCGTCTCCCACCATTATTCTGAGGCCTCCCCAGCCATGTGGAACTTTAAGTCCAATTAAACCTCTTTTTGTTCCCAGTTTCAGGTATGTCTTTATTAGCAGTGTTAAAATGAACTAATGCAGTAAATTGGTACCAGGAGTGGGGCGTTGCTGAACAGATACTTGAAATTGTGGAAGCAACTTTGGAACTGGGTAACAGTCAGAGATTGAAACAGTTTGGAGGGCTCAGAAGAAGACAGGAACATTTGGGAAAGTTTGGAACATCCTAGAGACTTGTTGAATGGCTTTGCCCCAAATGCTGATAGTGATATGGACAATAAGGTGGTCTCCAGGCTGTGGTGGTCTTAGATGGAGATGAGGAACTTGTTGGGAACTGGAGTAAAGGTGACTCTTATGTTTTAGCAAACAGACTGGCATGATTTTGCCCCTGCCCTAGAGATTTGTGGAACTTTAAACTTGAGAAAGATGATTGAGGGTATCTGGTGGAAGAAATTTCTAAGCAGCAAAGCATTCAAGAGGTGATTTGGGTACTGTTAAAGGCATTCAGTTTTATAAGGGAAGCAGAGCATAAAAGTTTAGAAAATTTGCAGTCTGATGATGCAATCGAAAAGAAAAATCCATTTTTTGAGGAAAAATTCAAGCTGGCTTCAGAAATTTGCATAAACAGCAAAGAGTCTAATGTTAATCCCCAAGACCATGGGGAAAATGTCTCCAGGCCATGTCAGAGACCTTCATGACAGCCCCTCCCATCACAGGCCCAGAGGCCCAGGGGGAAAAAGCAGTTTTGTGGGCTGGGCCCAGGGTCCCCGTGCTGTGTGCAGCCTAGGGATTTGGTGCCCTGTGTCCCAGCTGCTCCCGCTGTGGCTGAAAGGGGCCAATGTACAGCTCAGGCTGTGGCTTCAGAGGGTGAAAGCCCCAAGCCTTGGTAGCTTCCACATGGTGTTGAGCCTGCAGGTGCACAGAAGTCAAGAATTGAGGTTTGGGAACCTCCACCTAGATTTCAGAAGATGCATGGAAACACCTGGATGCTCAGGCAAATTTTGCTGTGGGTGCAGGGCCCTCATGGAGAACGTCTGCTAGAGCAGTGCAGAAGAGAAATGTGAGATCAGAGACCCCAGACAGAGTCCCTACTGGGGCACTGCCTAGTGGAGCTGTGATAAGAGGGCCACTGTCCTCCAGACCCTAGAATGGTAGATCCACTGGGAGCTTGCAGCATTCACCTGGAAAAGCCACAGACACCCAATGCCAGCCCATGAAAGCAACCAGGAGTGAGGCTATACCCTGCAAAGCCACAGGGGCAGAGCTGCCCAAGACCATAGGAACACACCTTTTGCATCAGTGTGACCTGGATGTGAGACCTGGAGTCAAAGGAGGTCATTTTGGAGTTTTAAAATTTGACTGCCCAGCTGGATTTCAGACTTGCATGGGCCCTATAACCCTGTTGTTTTGCTCAATTTCTCCCATTTGGAATTGCTGTATTTACCCAACGCCTGTATCCCCATCATATCTAGGAAGTAACTAGCTTGCTTTTGAATTTACAAGCTCATAGGCAGAAGGGACTTGTCTTGCCTCAGATGAAACTTTGGACTACAAACTTTCGGGTTAATGCTGAAATGAGTTAAGACTTTGGGGGACTGTTGGGAAGGCATGATTGGTTTTGAAATGTGAGAACATGAGATTTGAAGGGGCTATGGTCTTCCCGAATGATATGGTTTGGCTGTGTCCCCACCCAAATCTCACCTTCAATTGTATCTCCCAGAATTCCCACGTGTTGTGGGAGTGACCAAGGGGGAGGTAATTGAATCATGGGGGCTGGACTTTCTTGTGCTATTCTTGTGAAAGTGAATAAGTCTCACGAAATCTGATGAGTTTATCAGGGGTTTCCATTTTTGCTTCTTCCTCATTTTTCTCTTGCCACCGCCATGTAAGAAGTGTCTTTCACCTCCCACCATGATTCTGAGCCCTTATGGCCTCTACAGTCATGTGGAACTGTAAGTCCAATTAAACCTCTTTTGGTTCCCAGTTTGGGAACAAAGATCTTGTCCCCAAGATGCTTGCTGTTTCTTCTGCCCAGAAAAGCTGCATTTCTTTCTGTTCAACTAATTTTATATGCAAGGTACATAGTAGCCATCTCCATCCTTCCTACTGTATAGTCAAAGGAAGTTGAGACCCGAGGTTCAAAACTCAAGCCTCGCCGGGCACAGTGGCTCAAGCCTGTAATCCCAGCACTTTGGGAGGCTGAGACGGGTGAATCACAAAGTCAGGAGATGGAGACCATCCTGGCTAACATGGTGAAACCCCGTCTCTACTAAAAAATACAAAAAACTAGCCGGGCGAGGTGGTGGGCGCCTGTAGTCCCAGCTACTCGAGAGGCTGAGGCAGGAGAATGGCATAAACCTGGGAGGTGGAGCTTGCAGTCAGCTGAGATCCGGCAACTGCACTCTAGCCTGGGCGACAGAGCGAGACTCCGTCTCAAAAAAAAAAAAAAAAAAAAAAAAAAAAAAAAAAACCTCAAGCCTTAAGTTTGTTTCTTCACCTTTACAAGTTGTTTTTTCTGTCATTTAAAATAAACCGCTCCTTTGGGAAAGAAGTTCTCCATTCAAAAAAAGAAGACAGGCATGGAGCTGAAATCAACTCATGCAAAATAAAGTCACTTTAAAGCAAAAGAAGAAGCTCTTTTGGAATTAACAGCTACAGCTTCCAATATCTGAAGAAAGTAACACTCAGCATTGAATGCATCTATAAAAATCCCCCTGAAATGTGTAACACAGCCTGCATGCAGGGAGCACTTGGAGCAAGGTCTTCACTCCCATCGTCTCTGTGATCTTGTTGCAGTAGGTAGTCGGGCAGACATGAACAGGGCAGGAGAGGGCCCTACCACACCAGGAATGCCAGGCAACCATGAGTTTATGGCCAGGCTGTTGTTAAGCACTAAAATAATGATTGGTCACGGCTGGCTCTAGGGAAAGGCAGTCTCCCAATAGAAAGAAAAAACCTGAAACTGGTGATCAGCAGCTTCTGGAGAAGATCTCAGGAGTTGGATGAGTGGGCTCAAGCATGCACACTAGGAGGCAAAATGGCGGAGTTAAGTGGTACATGATCTTCCTCTAGGAACACTTGGCTGGTAAGGGAAGAATGCCTCAAGTGAGCATGCATACAACTCCAGTAAACACTGCACATGCAGCCCCTCCCAAATGCTGGCAGGTCACAGCACAGGCGGATAGCCCACCCCAAGGGAAGAACCAGGAAACAGGAGAAGCAAGACCCCAGAAGCAAGCCAGTGTGTGAAACCCCAAGTCAAAAGTCAAACAGTGCTCTTGTCTCTCCCACTTGGCCCTCTTCCAAGGATACCTCACTTCCTTTCATTATTCCCCTGAAAATTTTTCATAAACTTTCACTCCTACTCTAAGACTTGCCTTGGTCTCTTCCCTCTGCCTTATGCCCTTCTGTCAAATTCTTTCTTCTCAGGAAGTAAGAATTGAGTTTGCTGCAGACCCGTAGGATTCACTGCTGCTAACAATCTCTAATAATTATGAAGTCGATATTATCATATCCATTTTACAGATGAGAAAACTGAGGCATTACCGAAGTTGTATGATTTGCCATCACTTGTCAAAGATCACCATGCTAAGAAGTAACAGAGCCAGAAATCAAAATTGAAGCTTGTCAGACCCTAAAATCCATGCTCATAATTGCTACACTATAATGTTTGCCAGTGCTTTGGCATGACCAGTGTAGGAGACCACAATCTGTCCCCCCAAAATATGCCTTTTGGGCATAAGGATTATTTTGAGAAACTGCTGACACAGAAGAAGCTCTGAGAACACAGAGGCAGTTACCCTTTTGTAAAGGAAATTTATTTCTGTAAAGGAGCCCTCCATTTATGAGGGTTTCTCCCTCTCTGTACCAGAAAGATAAGGATGACTCAAATCTGCATAACAAACCTTACCCTTTTTGACTGCTTTTCCTGGTTACCTCCCCACACCTGCCAACAACACCCTTCTTTCTTTGTGACAGCTGAAGACGGTATTAAATATTTAAGCCTGAATTCAAAGCCTCCTCTCTAAGACTGACTCATCTCTCTGGGTATCTATCACATACACCTGAGGCATGCATGTTAATAAACTTCCGTTTGTCTTTCTCTTTTTAATCTGTCTTGTTACAGGAGTCCATCCCAACTAATAACTGCGAAGACCAGAGGGAAACTAAAACTTTCCTCCTCTACACCACAGAAACTCGGAAATAGGCTTTAACCAAATTGTTTGTGCTTAAAGTATATGAAGGAATCAGAAAGATCAGAATCAAAACAAAAAAACAATAGCGTTTGTCATACAATGGTCTCCTTATACACGAGGGATATGTTCCAAAATACCCAGTGGATACTTGAAACCTTGGATAGTACTGAACCCTGTATATTCTGTTTTCTCCTATCCATACATACCTATGATAAAGCTTAATTTATAAGTTAGGCACAAGAGATTAGCAACAATTACTCATAATAAAATAAAGCAATTATAACAATATACCGCAATAAAAGTTATGTGAATGCAGTCTCTCTCTCTCTCTCTCTCTCTCTCAAAATATCTTTTTTTTTTTTAAGAGAGACAGAGTCTTGCTCTGTTGCCCAGGCTGGAGTGCAGTCCTGCGATCATAGTTCACTGAAGCTTTGACTTCCTGAGCTCCAGTGATCATCCCGCCTCGGTTTTCTGAGTAGCTGGGAGTACAAGAATGCATCATCACAACCAGCTAATTTTTTTAAATTTCTTTTTTGTAGAGAAGTCTCACTATGTTGCCCTGCTGGTCTCAAACTCCTGTACTCAAGCAATCCTCCCACCTCAGCCTCCCAACGTGCTGGGATTGCAGGCATGAGCCATTGTGCCCACCCTCAAAATATCTTACTGCGCTACACTCACCCATTTTCAAATCTCCATTTATTGCAGGTAACAGAAACCGTGGAAAGTGAAACCACAAATAAGGGGGGACTACTCTAATGAAGAGTGAGATAAGAATAATGAAAAGTGAGAGTGAAGCTGCCTTTGCAAAATGATGACTGAGACAGTGAACGAGATCTAACTTAACCGACTCCATCTTGCTTCTAACCTCCAAGCTGTCCTTGTTCATTCCCGGGCATAGGCTGAACTAACTTTGGGAGAAACTTAGTTTACAGTTTACAGTTTAAACAAAGATGGTAACAGCCCTTTCCCAAAGCGGACCTCCTTCTTGCCTGGGGACTAGATCCCCTTTGTAGGACCAACATTAGCCACAAAATTAGAAATTACAGTTTAGGAGTCATGCAGCTGGAGGCTCCAAGATTCTGACCCTCCCTAAACTGCTCTAAGATCAGCGCTTGAGAGATTTTGCAGACCCTGCACTTGATGGATCAACTGGCTCCACCCAGATCAATAAACTGGCTCACCTCATCCTGTGGCTACCACTCAGGAACTGACTCAGTGCAAGAAGACAGCTCCGACTCTCTATGACTTCATCCCTTACCAATCAGCATTCCCGGTTCACTGGCTTCCCCCCACCCACCAAGTTATCCTTAAAAATTCTGCTGCCCGAATGATCGGGGAGACTGATTTGAGTAATAATAAAGCTCTGGTCTCCCGCGCAGCGGCTCTGCGTGAATTATCCTTTCTCTATTGCAATTCCCCTGTCTTGATGAATCAGCTGTCTAGGCAGCGGGCAAGGTGAACCCCTTGGGTGGTTACAAATTAAGAATGTGATTGGCCTGATGCCTGTACGTTTCTGTTTTGAAAATAACTTTTAGACAAGAGGTCAATAGCCAACTATTTAATAATTTGGTGTCATGGGACCAAGCAGTGAGAATGGACGGTGGCCAGGGCATTGGCACAGGGTCCAGAGGCCCTCTGTAGAGATGGGTGCCAACCCTTTCATTGCTGGAGCATAAGATGTTGGAGAGGACAGAGCTCCAGGGGAGGAAACAGGGCAGCCTGCTGTTTACCTACAGACACAAAAGCATTTCAATATTGTGGGAATCACTGTGGACAAACCACAGCATCCCAGCTGTGCGTCGACCCCATTTCCAGTCCACCCTGCCATATCTATGGTGTTGGGCACCACACAGCACTCTGTTCGCAACTCTCTTCTACAGGCCTCCCCACCTGGAGGAGATGAATTGATAGGAAATTGTAAAGAATGCTAAGCCCCTCAAAAGTTCCTTTTCAACAAGAGTCCCACCGCTCAAGAAAAGGCCTCCAGAAAAGTCCATAGATTTTGTGGAAGTGTTGCTTATTGTGAGTCAACAACACATAAAAAGCTAGATAATTCGTCTCAATTTCCACAGGTGACAATTCATTAGTGGTTTACCAGCAAAAGGTTGATAACATGGAAAATTGAGGTGAATCTTTAAAAATTCAGCTGATAATGCTCTTTTTTTTTTTTTTTTTTTTTTTTTTTGAGACGTAGTCTCGCTCTGTTGCCCAGCCTGAAGTGCAGTGAGGTGATCTTGGCTCACTGCAACCTCTGTCTCTTGGATTCAAGCGATTCTCCCGCCTCAGCCTCCTGAGTAGCTGGGATTACAGGCGTCCACCACCATGCCCAGCTGAACGCTCTTACTTTTAATAGCAAACGATACGACAGAATGGACAGTGTCCCAGAGTTAAAGACTTGACTCCTGAACTTCCTTGTAGCAGGACCTGACCTACCTCCATGGCCAGAAAGGCTCTGCTGAGCCCACAGAGGCTCTCAAGAGAATTTAAGGACTCTCCCACATGTTAAACCAACTTATCTGCTTGAACAGGCAGCCAAAAATACTACTAAGAAATAAACTTGGCCTTTGGAGTCCAACAGAGGGTTTGAATCCTAGCTCTATAACTTATTAGCTGTGTGCTCCTAGGCAGGCTACTCAACTTTTCCAAGCCTCTAACTCTCCAGTTAGAAATAAAATTCGGGGCTGGGCACGGTAACTCATGCCTGTAATTCCAGCACTTTGAGATGCTAAGGCAGGAAGATTGCTTGACTCCAGGAGTTTGAGAACAGCCTGGTCTCAAACACAGTAAGACCCCCATCTCTGTAAAAATAAAAACATTAGCCAGGCATGGTGGTGCACACCTGTAGTCCCAGTTACTTGGGAGGCTGAGGTGGGAGGATTGCTTGAGCCCAGGAGGCTGATGCTGCTGTGAACCATGATCACGCCACTGCACTTCAGCCTGCCCAACACAGTGAGACGCTATCCCAAAGAAAAAACAGAGAGAAAGAAAGTTCTGTAAAAATAACACGTTTTATGGTTGTTGAAAAAACTAAATATGACAATATATGAAAAATCCTTTAAAAAGTAGCTGGCAATTAGTAAACATTTACTAAATATTCCTTCCCTTTCCTTACCAAGAAATTCATTTAGCACTTGGCTTAATGCAGTGCGCTCTGGATCACAAAAATGAAAGGGACATGGATTCTATTTTCAGAAACCTATCATCTCAATTTCTACTTGGCATTTACTGAGGAGAAATAAAAACATTCATACTCAGAAAGACTTATCCACAAATGTCTGTGGCAGCTTTATTCAGAATACCCCAAAACTGCCAATGACTCAAATGTCTAGTGTGAGTAAACAAACTGGCAATGCCACACTCAGCAAGAAGGAACAAACTTATGTATATAAAAAATACAAATAAAAAATTAAAATTTAAATTTAAAAATTAAATAAATTCATTACATTAATTAAAAATAAATAAAATTAAAATAACAAAAAATTTAAAATGTAAACTTTTTTTTAAAACTTAAAAATAAATAAATAACATAAAAATAAATTTAAAAGAAGGAACAAACTACTGATATTAATGACAATACAGGTGAGTCTCAAACACATGTGGAGGGAGAGAACCCAGGCACAAAAAGAGGAAATAGCTGTTGTACTCATTTCTATGCAGTTCTAGGAAAGGAAAATCTAATCCATAATGTCAGAAAACAGCCGCGGTTGCCTGGGCTCATGTGGAAGGGAGGGATTAGCTGCACAGGAGAAGAGAGCTTTACAGCATGAGAGGAATGATCTGTGTCTTGACAGGGGCGTTGGTTACACACACTTCTCAGAACTCATCAAACCGTACACTCAAAAGGGGTGCATATCGCTGGATGAATTAAACCTCAATAAAATTTATTTCCTAAAAATCCTACAATCTAGCACAGGGCTTTCAACCTGAGCTCTGAATTTAGTCCCCTGGGGGTTCAAGGTCTCTGTAACTACAGTCAGAGCAGCTCTCTTTCCCTCTGATTTTTTAGGCTAGGGACCCATTGGAACAGAATCCTATGGCTTTAAAAAATTAAAAACTAGACCGGGTGCGGTGGTTCATGCCTGTAATCCCAGCACTTTGGGAGGCTGAGGCGGGCAGGTCACCTGAGGTCAGGAGTTCGAAACCAGCCTGGCCAACATGGTGAAACGCCATCTCTACTAAAAATAAAAAATTAGCCGGACGTGGTGTCACACGCCTGTAGTCCCAGCTACTTGGGAGACTGAGGCAAGAGAACTGCTTGAACCCGGGAGGTGGAGGTTGCAGTGAGCCAAGATCAGGCCACTGCACTCCAGCCTGGGCGACAGAGTGAGACTCTGTCTCATTAAAAAAAAAAAAAAAAAAAAAAAATTAAAAACTACTGGACTGAAGAAGAGCGCTGACTTACATGAAAATGATTTGTATCACGAGAAAGGTTAGTTAAAATGCTCTGAGAGGTCAAGTATGGAGTAGTAAATACTTTCGGATGGAAATAGTGAGTAAAGCTTAATGACAGACATGACCTCAAGCTGGGTCTTAACCTACAGGTAAGATTCAGGCATGTGGACATAGTTGGACGAATAAGCAAAGACTTGGATAGCATGGATAAGAACATGCTACGTGTACATGAAGTTCTGATGATTGTATAGAAAAATAATGGCAAAATACATTACAATGATATTAATGGCTATTTCTGGGCACAGAGATTATAAATGATTTTATGTTTATTTTTTACTTGTCTATATCTTCTTTTAAAAAATGTGAACGTAGGTTGCTTTTGTAACAAAAAAAAAGTTTTTAAGACAGTGCCAAGGCACAATGGCTGAAAGGCTGAAAGATTGGATATTGGTATCAAGAGGAAAATCGTTTTGGAATCAAGATGAGTTAAATCTTTGACTTCTTTTTTCTTTTTCTTTTTTTTTTTTTTTGGAGACAGAGTCTTGCTCTGTCACCCAGGCTAGAGTGCAGTGGCGCGATCTCAGCTCACTGCAGCCTCTGCCTCCCGGGTTCAAGTGATTCCCCTGCCTCAACCCCCCAAGTAGCTAGGATTACAGGCACGCGCCACCACAACCAGCTAACTGTTGTATTTTAGTAGAGATGAGTACCTGCAGGACATCCACGTGGAGACATCCTATAGGTGCTTTGAATTCTGGGTGTAGTCAGTACATTTTGGGGTACTTTCTCAGCCTGTGCCCTGAAAACTACCCCCAGCACTCGCACACAAATGGGTCTTCTAAGCCTTGTTTGGTCTTTATGATCATATCTCCAGAACCCTCTACGTCTTGCAAAACTAAAACTCTATACACATTAAACGATAATGACCACTTGCAACAACCATTCCACTCGCTGTCTCCATTTGATGACTCATACAACATACTGTATGATTCCACTTACCATATAGCACTCATCCTGTTGTAACTGGCTTATTTCATTGAGCATGTTCTCAAGGTTCATTCATATTGTAGCATGTGACAGCATTTCCTTTCTTTTGAATGCTTGAATAAGAGTCCGTTGTATGGGCATTCCACATTGTGTTCATCCATTCATCCGTAGACGGACATCTGCGTTGGTTTCACCTTTTGGCTATTGTGAATAACGTTGCTAAGAACATGGGCATACAAAAACCTCTTCAGGACCCTGCTTTCCATTCTTTTGGGCATATACCCAGAAGTGGAATTGCTGGATCCTATGATAATTCTATTTTTATTTTTTTGAGGAATCTCCTCACCACTCCCCATAGCAGCTGCACCATTTAACATTCTCAGTAACAGTTCTCCACTTCCTCACCAACATTTGTTATGTCCTGGGATTTTTATAGTAGCCATTCTAAATGATGTGCAGAGGTTAGCATCCTTTTTGAAAGGTGGCTTGAGGGAGGCCCCAACCTTTGCAACCAATAACCTAGCTAACACAGGACTCGAGAATCATCCGGACTTATAGAAAACCATAAACATGAAAGAAATTGCCAAAGAAGAAAGAATCATTGAGAAGAATAAAGAGTTATGGACTGGTCCTGCAGAGATTTTCCTATTTCAATGGTGAAAAGTGAACGGAAAGGCAGAGATGGAGGGAGAGGTAGGAAAGGAAAGAATCACAGAAACCAAGCATGTCAGTGTCCCGGGACGTCCTAACAAAGCACCACAGATGGATGGCTGAAGACAAAAGAAATTTACTCTCTGACAGTTTTAGAGGCCAGAAGACTGAAACCAAAGGAGTCAGCAGGGCCACGCCCCCTCCGAGGCTCTGCTGAGAATCCTCCTTGCCTCTTCCTGGCTTCTGCTGGCGGCTGCCAATCCTTCCCGCCCCGTGTTTTGCAGCCTCATTCCTCTGATCTCAGACTGTATCGTCACAGGACGTTCTTCACATGGCGTTTCCTCTCATTAGAAGGTCACCAGTCATTGGTGAGGGCCAACCCCACTCCAATGTCAGCTCATCTTTTTTTTTTTTTCTTTTTGAGATGCAGTCTCGTTCAGTCGTGCAGGGTGGGATGCAATGGCGCAACCTTGGCTCACTGCAACCTCCGACTCCCGGGTTCCAGCGATTCTCCTGCCTCAGCCTCCTGAGTAGCTGGGATTACAGGTGTGTACCACCAGACCCGGTTAATTTTTGTATTTTTAGTAGAAAATACGAACTTTCACCATGTTGGTCAGGCTGGTCTCAAACTCCTGACATCGTGATCTGCCCACCTCGGCCTTCCAAAGTGCTGGGATTACAGGCGTGAGCCACAATGCCCAGCCGTGTCAGCTCATCTTAACTTGATTATGTCTGCAAAGACTGAGCATGGGCCACAGTCCACGGAGACACGAAGGAGAATGTGTGGCACCTGCAGTCCTTTAAAATCGTTCATTAGATCTCCCATGTCTAAGTTTTCACACAGAACCACAGTAACACCAAACTATTCACCAGTTTGGCCAAATCCTTCATGAAGGAGGGTTTCTGTGAAAACTCTTTCCTAATTACAGGCATTAAATCTTCATGCTATAAAAACAGATGGTTTCAGCCAGGCATGGTGGCTCACACCTATACTCCTAGCACTTCAGGAGGCGAGCAGATTACTAGAGCTCAGGAGTTCGAGACCACCCTGAGTAACATAGTGAGACCTCATCTCATTTATTTTTAAAATTTTTAAAAAGGGCTTGACACAGTGGCTCACATCTGTAATTCCAGCACTTTGGGAGGCTGAGGTGGGCAGATCACATGAGGCCAGGAGTTTGAGACCAGCCTGGCCAGCATGGTGAAACCCTGTCTCTACTAAAAATACAAAAATTAGCTGGGCGTGGTGGCACATGCCTGTAATCCCAACTACTCAGGAGGCTGAGGCAGGAGAATCGCTTGAATCTGGGAGGCTGAGGTTGCAGTGAGCCAAAATCACACCACTGCACTCCAACCTGGGCAACAGAGCAAGACCCTGTCTCAAAAAAAAAATTAATTAAATTGAATTTTTTAAAACAAGATTATTTCAACGGACTATCGCTTTATCTCCACAAAGCAATTCTGTGTGGATGGCAAGTTTCCTAGTGACAGTGGTAAAGAATGTTATCAGTACACTAAACACCAGCAGTTTCCAGATCCTACATAGACTGAATCAGAGAACGCTCTGCAGATGAACCGTGAAGAAAGAAAAAAGGAAAAGAAAACAACAGCAAATAAGAGACTACTCAATCGGCAAACGCATGCACACGTCACTGGCATCCCATCACAGTCTCTCCTTTCCGCTAGGGTCATACAAATCCGGACGCCAGATGCTCATTTTCTCCCCATGAGATACCATCCTTGGAGAAAGACAGTGAGTGGCCAACTCTCTGGCCCTGTTGTCCCTGCCTCCCAGAGACACAGAGCCTCCTGGAAGCTGCAGCTGGCCCCTCTAAGCCTTCAGTCTCTCCACCTCCTCCAGGGAGTCAGCACTCCTGAAGCTCAGTGGACACTCAACACACCTCTTCCATTCTCATCAGGTGGTAGGGGCTGCTCTCCTGGCCACAGGGAAGCCAGTTTCTCTTGTGAACTTTCAATCACTTTGAAAGCACTTCTGAGCCTCTTTTCTGAGTCGGCCACACTTGGGGTCCTCTCTATGAAAAACAACAAAGTGAATATGAAGGGTAGTTTTGTCCCCGCTTCTTTTAAGGACTTGGGCTCCAAGGGGTTGGCCTGAGACTCAAGACTGGAGGTTCCATTGGTGACAACCCTAAGTGAGGTCTGAGTGCTCAGAAGCCTGGAGAGCCTACCTGGCACTGTCCCCTTCCCCTACCAAGAGAGGGCTTTCAGTCCAGCCACACTTCCTCCTGCCATAAAAGCACCAGTGGACACCATGAGGCCATCAGCCAGTGCTGAGCTGGAGAGCGACTCTTGCCTGGGGGCCTCTGGGCTGCAGACACTCACCTCAGGGAGGCTGGTTCTGCCTCAGGGCACTGGCAGGAGAAATGCCACCACCATTCAATGCCCAGGATCCTCACAGCCCTCACCTGCAGAGGGGTTTCTATTGCATCCACTTCACCCAAAGACCCCTCTAGCTTGCTGGCACTCTGCTCTTGCCCTCTGGTGAACACCATAGCCTGTAAAGTCTGTGCCAAGAGCCCCCGGTTTTTGTTAGTCAGGGACAGTGGGAGCACTGTGTCCCTCTCTCCACCACTATCAACCTTCCAAGGGGCCACTTCACTCAGTTTCACAGAACTGAAAGTGCTGGTACGTTTCTGACTTTCCTGGGACACCTTGGCTCAGCCAGAGAGGATAGGGGCACTGGTTTTGTGTCACTTGATCTTGAAGGCATCATTCTCTTTGCAGGACATGGGCTCATTACCTCCATTGCCAACCTCCTGGTGTCTCTCCTCTGCTCTCAAGCTTCCATCTGCTGCCCGGAGGATGCATGGCTGCCGCCTCCACCTGAGAGGGGCCCGGGGACAGAGGCCAGGCACGCAGGCGGCCAGGCTCCAGCTCCTCACCTCAGCTCTCAGACTTATGTCCACCTCTTCCCAACTAAACCCAGGTCCTCCAGCACCCACATTCTTGGCTGTTGCTCAACCCTCATTTCCAGGCTGTTTGCACAGAAGGCTGAATTCTCCAGTCTGGGGTCAGCACAGTTTTCATGCTGCTATTCCGCCTCACTTTCCTCATTGCTGCAGCTGCTACTACTGCTGCTTTCTTTGTCTTCCTTCTTTGTCTTCTTGAAGCTCCTTGTTAAAACTTACTCATTAACTTAATAAGTCCAGGCACAATGGCTGACTAGTGTCAGGAGAAACCACCCAAATCGTTGTTTGCTGCTGCACAGATGTGCGGGTGCCTTCTTTACCACCTCCCACTTGGGCCCAGGGTGGACTCCATGCCCATAGACACCCACACAGGGCTGACTTCCGCCTGCTTTTGTCATCGGTGCCTGATTTATGGACAAGGAAGTCCTTGGAAAAGCACTGTTGCCAGCTGGGCTGAGGGACCTGTGACCTTTCAGGTTGCAGGCACTTCACCTCTGTTTGTGGTCACCAGAAGGGAATGCCATGTGCACTGGAGCTTCAGAGGCAGCAGGGTCCGAACATTTCGGAGTCAGGAACACACTAGACTCTCCCAACTTTGCACCAGGAAGGAGCTGTGAGTTTTGGGGTTCTTTGGGGAAACTGGTTTGTGTTTGCTGATCTCTGTACTGGTGCCCTGGGCAAGAGCCAGAAGGGTGGAGTTCGCTGTGCTTTGTAAGGTAAACGAATCCAAGGTCATCGGTTTCTTTGTCTTCTTCTGATCCCCCCCCAGATCTTGTTTCCAGAGCTCCATTCTCCCACCCATGCTTCCAGTGAGAGCCTGCAGCCCCAGGGCGGTGGAGGACGTGCTTGGCAGACTCTGTGGTTGCAGAGCTGTGCTCTTATCAGACCGACTCATGTTTAAGTCATTGCTATCCGTACCTATATCCGGCATCTGTGATTCTGATTTCACTGGGATGGAAACCAAACAAAATACAGTCTTGTTCATTTACTTCGTTGAACTTTTCTTAGTCCGAATCCCAGTTTCAAACTTTTTGAGTTTGGTTTGAGTTTCATGGGCACCCTCGCCCTGTGGGTTTGGGGAAGAAACTTGGCTTTCTGCGTGTCTGTGCGGGCTGCCCCTCACGTCAGGCTGCTGTCCTCTCATGACACAGCTGTCTCTTTGGTCAGGGAAGTCACCATTTTCTCTATTTCTGGGAAGCTGGCCCCATGGCCACCAGGGGCTAGGATCAGCCGAGGCTGGGCCTCTCTTGTTCCCTGACATGGTATCGGGCTCTGTGAATTCCAAATGGCACCATCAGCATGTTTCCATGAGCTGGCTCTTGGGCAGTGACAGGACTATAGTTATAAGATTCATCACCAAACTTTGTGTCCTCACAGAAACCCTGGGGTTGAGCTGGTTTGATACGTCGCATCCTTGGGTCATCAAAGGGAATGTACTGAATGAAGCTGTTGTGGGCCGTGGCAGATTGGAGGTGTGGAGGGAGCCCTGGGGTAAGACGGCGTTTGCAGTGCCCAGTTCCAAGGGGACCACAAGGAAGCCGACCACCAGTCCGGCCTTCTCAGTTGGAGGCTGCTGCTGACCGTGAATGCCACATTCGAGTGAGCACTGTGTCTTCCGACACAGGGGTTTGGGGTGTGCTGGGGGGTGACCTGTATGATGGTGGAGGTACCTACTGGAGGCTCCAATCCAAAGTTGGACACGCAGAGCTCATGCCTGGGGACATATGGATCCACTGCTGGCTGTCCTGATTGTCACCACTTTCTACTCCCTGTGGGATTGGTGGTGCAAGCCATCAGATGGGGGCTTGAGGGGTCTCCCAAACTTAGGCTGGGGAAAAGAGGCCAAGGAGCCACCCTGAGAAGGGTGTGAATTTCAAATTTGGTGCATAATTGGGAGAATATTGTGGCATTTTAGGTAAATGTCTGTCATTTAATGGAACGGAAATTTCTGTGCAACTCAGGCTCCGGGTCGGAGGGTTACAGGGGGTGGGAGAGGGGCGAGTTCTAGGCAATAATTGGGATTTCTCTTTGTTTTGAGAATTCGACACATTCTCCTTGAATGAACAGTAACAGATTTTGAAATAATTTCTCCCTATCACCATCAGACACCTGCCACCTGAATTTCCCTGGCTGGTTGCAGCTTTCAAGGCAGATGTTCAGCCACTTGGCAGGACCCAACATTCTCAACTCTTCTTCCCAAGTTACCTTCTTATTTATCCATTTATTTGAGACCGAGTCTCTCTCTGTTGCCCAGGCTGGAGTGTAGTGGCATGATTTCAGCTCAAACCCCTGCCTTCTGAGTTCAAGCGAGCCTCCTGCCTCAGTCTCCCAAGTAGCTGGGATTACAGGCTCCGACCACCACACCCGACTAATTTTTGTATTTTTAGTAGAGATGGGGTTTCACCATGTTGGCCAGGCTGGTCTCGAACTCCTGACCTCAAGTGATCCACCCCCTCAGCCTCCCAAAATGTTGGGATTACAGGAGTGAGCCACTGCACCCGGCCCCAAGTTGTCTTCTTCATCACATCCTCTGTCCTTCCTCTGACTTCCTGCAGACCCTGCCTCATGTGGACAGGCGGACTGTTGGCTTGGGTCATTCCTCCAGGTCTTCTCGGACCCTCGGACCCAGCAGGCTGCTGACTTCCCACGCTCCTCTTCTCCAGTTGGCTTGGTCATTAACAGTCTGGAGTTGGTTGATTATGAAGCCCTGCCTCAGAGGTTCTAGAAGCAGAAGTGCTCTGGGGATCCCCATGGCCTCTCACTGTGGTGCAGCAACTTTCAGAGTCACTCCCACGTCCTTTCCTGGCAGATGTCTCATGATGTGCAAAGGCCGTGGGGCCATCCTCATACCTATTCAGCAGGCCACAGACCACTCGCATCCTTCTCTTTGCTGGCTGGCACCCCTCAGGGTTATCCCTGCATGGTGCTGGGAGGTCTCTCAACAGTTTGTACCCATGAGCGATGAGGAGGTCTTCGGCACTGTACATGGTGCCCAGCCTCACTGAAGCTCCACCACTGGAATACTGGCAGAGGCAGGACCCAGCTCCCCTGGGCTGCTGGTGTTAGCAAATGCATGGACTTCAGCATCCCTCAAGGCAGCAGGCTGGGGGAGCTTTGAAAAAGACTCTAGTTCATGGGGCCTACCCAGAATCTGACTGAAGAGCCATAAACTGACCGAAGAGCCCTTGAGCCTTAAGTGAACGTTGGCGGAAGCCTGGCAGTCCTCCTCGTGGGCCTGTGGCAGTAGCGGCCATGGGACTGAGGCTCCTCTACCTGTTGAAAGGGGAGGGAAGAATGGGAGAGACTGTGTCTAATGATTTGAGTGCCAGCTTGGCTACAGTACAATAGAATACCAGGCAGACTTCTAGTGCAATTGGCATACTGAAGAATTCATCAGAGTTTTTTAATAGCAGAACTGATCAAGCAGAAGAAGGAATTAGTGAGCTTGAAGACAGGCTATTTGCAAATACACAGTCAGGTTTTTTTCCAAGATGGCAGATCAGAGGCAGTATTAGTGTGTCTCTCATATTTGGAAGGAAAGAATAGTGTGTAGAGATTCACAATGAATTTTTTTTTCCAAGAACCAAAGCAGGAACTTAACAAGAAAACCGAAAGAATCCACAGACCCTTTGAAAGAAGTGGCAGGCGGCAGCCTACTCCATGAGACAAGTGAAAAACTGTTTAAGTCCCCAGAGTGTGAGGAGGGGAGAGTCTGCCTCCAGAGCACACATACCCACCAGGGAATCTGAAAATCCAGGCCATGGGAGAAGGTCTTAACTCTATCCAGAGCTGGAACAGATTCAGGGAGTGACATGAAATATAAAAGTGGGAGCAGCAGCAGGAAGTGCCTTGCAGACATTCCCAGTCTCCAGCATGAACTGGGGGAAGCCATTCCTGATTATGTCTCACAGGGGCCCTCAGAGAAATCAGCCAACGAACTCAGGGAGGAGTCACAACTTAAAAGAAGCTTTCAACTGAATTAAGAAGTTTTCGTCTCTCTCCTCCCGCCGCCCAAGATGCCGAAAGGAAAGAAGGCCAAGGGAAAGAAGGTGGCTCCGGCCCCTGCTGTCGTGAAAAAGCAGGAGGCCAAGAAAGTGGTGAATCCCCTGTTTGAGAAAAGACCTAAGAATTTTGGCATTGGACAGGACATCCAGCCCGAAAGAGACCTCACCCGCTTTGTGAAATGGCCTCGCTATATCAGGTTGCAGCGGCAGAGAGCCATCCTCTATAAGCGGCTGAAAGTGCCTCCTGCTATTAACCAGTTCACCCAGGCCCTGGACCGCCAAACAGCTACTCAGCTGCTTAAGCTGGCCCACAAGTACAGACCAGAAACAAAGCAAGAGAAGAAGCAGAGGCTGTTGGCCCGGGCCGAGAAGAAAGCTGCTGGCAAAGGGGATGTCCCCACTAAGAGACCACCTGTCCTTTGAGCAGGAGTTAACACCGTCACCACCTTGGTGGAGAACAAGAAGGCTCAGCTGGTGGTGATTGCACATGACGTGGATCCCATCAAGCTGGTTGTCTTCTTGCCTGCCCTGTGTCGTAAAATGGGGGTCCCTTACTGCATTATCAAGGGGAAGGCCAGACTGGGCCGTCTAGTCCACAGGAAGACCTGCACCACTGTCGCCTTCACACAGGTGAACTCGGAAGACAAAGGCGCTTTGGCTAAGCTGGTGGAAGCTATCAGGACCAATTACAATGACAGATACGATGAGATCCGCCGTCACTGGGGCGGCAATGTCCTGGGTCCCAAGTCTGTGGCTCGTATCGCCAAGCTCGAAAAGGCAAAGGCTAAAGAACTTGCCACTAAGCTGGGTTAAACGTACACTGTTGAGTTTTCTGTACATAAAAATAATTAAAATACAAATTTTCCTTCAAAAAAAAAAAAAAAGAAGTTTTCAACTGAATTTTATAATATAATCTCAAGTGGGGACAAACTCCCTTGACCAGAACCTAGGGAGGGGTGAATGGGAAGTGCTCTACGGACACTACCCTCAGGAGCTGCCCACAGCCTTGTGGGCAGATGGGGAACAGCATGACCCGAAAGCCAAGATTGCTATCTGCACAGGGAAGCTGATGGCCTGGGGCAGTTCTAAGTTCTGTGCACAGACTGCCTGGATCTAAATCCAGCACTGTCAGCAGAGTACTGCAGGAGTGAGATCAGCCTTCCCAACTGCATGGGAGCTGCGAGAGACTTACTGCTACCTACTTTTCCCCACTCCCTTTGCAAACTCTCCTGTGCAGCAGAGGTAGTTATACTCCCCTCCGGAACATTACCCAAGCTGCATGAAAAGAATTTCCCCAACCCTCGCAGGAGCTGCCACTAGCCCTGCTCAAGGAGAGTCAGAGTGCAGACCTGCCTAACCCTGCCCCCACCTGGTTGTACCCCTCCACCCACCCTAGTAGCTTTACACAAAGGACATAAATTCTGGGGAGCTTTATAGCCCCACCCATTGCCTGAGAAACCGGAATACTTCCCCGGGGCAACTTAGGGCAAGCTCAAACCCCACTGTTCCTACCACAGCTAGTGCTCCTTTGCAATCACCACCTCCTGGACAGAGGCCAACCGACACAGTCCATTGTAGCACTGCTAAGTAGAATAACACTGTGCCCAAGAAGGAGAAAACAGTCATGTGACCTCAGCTATCACCACTGCATACAACACCCTGGCTAACCAGAAGTCCTGAGTCTATCCACATGACAAGTTCACTACAATTATAACCAGCATTCAAGAAAGCCAACACACTAAGCCTATCTACAACCAAGGAATCTCACAGAGCCCATGTTACTCCCCCACCACCTCCATCAGAGCTGGTGCTGGGATCTACAGATGGGAGACTTGAAGACAGGTCACATTACTGGATCCCTGGTAGACATTTCCTAACACCAGCCTGGAATCTGGAAGCCCCACTGGGTGTCTAGACCCAGGAGAGCAATGACAATCACTAGAGTATGGCTCTCAGGAATTCCCATTCTTAGGGAAGGGGAGGAATACAACATCAAGAGGAAGAACACCCAGTGGGACGAAAGAATCTAAACAGCAGGTCTTAAGTCCCAGATCTATCCAATAATGGGAAGTTTCTTACAGCAGAGATACCATTGCATTACTAGGGACAGTAGGAAAAGTCTGCCCCAGTAGGCAGGCAGCCTGTCTGTACATGAAGGGGCTTGGAAAAGGGGTTCTTGTTCTTCTCTGGTACACCATTGCAGACACAGCTGCGACCTCTCTCATGGGTATACAGCATGGATGCACCTATGGTCAGCCTTCTGGTACAATTCAGGGTGACTGCTCCCACAGGAGGAGCACTCCTCAGATTTAGGCTTGCACGGGAGGCAGCCCTCTCTACTTGGAACATCAACATTCCTACAGATGAAAAGAAGTGCTTGTCTGATCTGAAGAGCCAGAACACTGGGATAGGAATGAAACTGGGAGGTAAATAGTTTTCCTGCTGGCCTGGCAGGGGAGCTGAGGTAGCTCCCACGCTTTACCCTGATAAAACCTTAGCACATCTAATTGAGAGCTCCCCCAGACACCTTCATCAAGGCTGGAACCTGCGCCCACCATTGGGTATTACAGCTACCTACCTGTTTTAGCTACAACTGGTGCCTACCCAAGGATACCTGCCCTACTAGCCTGAAGCCTAAATCACCAGCTCAGTAAATAAAATGCTGGGGGAAAATCAAATAAATTTTAAAAATGTTCACAGTGGAAGAATGAGATAAGCTTCAAGAGATCCTTGCCATTCCAACCATGCAGGAGATACACACCAAGTACATAAATACTACAACCAACATCTGGGAAAGCCAGCACAAAAAGACTCTCCATAACTAAAGAACTCATACAGAGTCTTCCCCCCTAAAATCACCAAGAATCAAATTAGGCTATAATAAACTACAAACATTAAAGTCAGATCCTTAAGGGAAAAAAAATAAAGAAAAAAATACAGTCAAATAAAAAATAAATTCAAGAACAATTTGAAAAAATAGTCTACCCAAATGAGAAGGAATCAGAGAATTAATTCTGATAATATGACAGAACAAGTTTCAATAACACCCCAAAAGATCGCACCCCAGAAGGTCACACTAACTCCCCAGCAATGGATTCAAGCCAATCTAAAACATTTGAAATCGCAGACACAGAATTCAGAAGACTGATGATTAAGCTACCCAAGGAGATACCAGAGAAAGGTGAAAAACAAAATAAAGACTTCTTAAAAATTCAGGATATAAATGAAAAATTTTCCAGAGAGATGGGTATCATAAAGAAAAACCAATTAGAACGCCTGGAAATTAAAGACACACTTAGGGAAATACAAATTGCAGTGAAAAGTTTTAAGAATAGACTAGAACAAGTAGAAGAAAGAATTTCAGAGCTTGAAGACACGGCTTTTGAATTAACCCAATTAGAATCAAAATAAATGAACAAAATCTCCAAGAAATATAGGGTTATGTAAAATGGCCATACCTAAGTATAATTGGTGATTCTGAGGGAGAAGAAAAGTCTAAAAGTTTTGGAAACTTATTTGAGGGAATAATTAAGGAAAATTTCCCTGGCCTTGCTAGAGATCTAGATATCCAAATAGAAAAAGCTCAAAGAATTCCTGGTAAATTCATTGCAAAAAGATCATCACCAAGGCACATGATCATCAGGCTATCTAAAGTCAGTATAAAGGAATGAATTCTAAGAGCTGTGAGATAAAAGCATCAGGTAACCTATAAAGAAAAACCTGTCAGACTAACAGCAGATATCTCAGCAGAAACCTTTCAAGCCAGAAGGGACTCAGGTCCTATCTTCCGCCTCCTTAAACGAAGTAATTTTCTGCCAATAATTTTGTATCCCGCAAAACTAAGCTCCATAAATGAAGGACAGATAGTCTTCTTCAGACAAATAATGAGGGCATCTGCCACTACCAAACCAGCACTACAAGAAATGTTAAAAGGAGTTCTAAATCTTGAAACAAAAGCTTGATACACACCAAAACAGAACCTTCTTAAAGCATAAATCTCACATGACCTACAAAATAATAACACAGTGAAATAAAACTAAGTATCTAGGTAACAACTAATATGATGAATAGAACAGGATCTCACATCTCAATATTAACATTGAATGTAAATGGCCTAACTGCTCCATTTAAAAGATACAGAATAGAAGAATGGATTAAAAAAATGTAAACACCAATCAAATATCTGCTGTCTTCAAGAGACTCACCTAACACGTAAGGACTCACATAACTCAAAGTAAAGGGGTGGAAAAAGATATTCCACACAAATGGAAACAAGAAGCAGACAGGAGTACCTTTTCTTATACCAGACAAAATAGACTTTAAAGCAATAACAGGAAGAAGAAGAAGAAAGAAGAAGAAGGAGGAGGAGGAGGAGGAGACGGAGAAGAAGGAGAAATTATAAAAGGATTAATCCAACAAGAAGATATTACAATCCTAATTTTACATGTACCTAACACTAAAGCTCCCAGATTTATAAAACAGTTACTACTAGGCCTGAAAAATAAGATAGACAGCTACATAATAACATTGGGGGACTTCAATACTCCACTGACAGCACTAGACAGATTATCAAGACAGAAAGTCAACAAAGAAACAATGGACTTAAACTATACCTTAGAATAAATTAAGCTAACAGGTATTCACAAAGCATTCTTCCCAAAAACTGCAGAATATACATTTTCTCCTCAGCACACAGAACATTCTCCAACACAGACCATATGATAGGCCATAAAACTGTCTCAATAAAATTAAGAAAATCCAAATCATATCAAGTATCTTCTCAGACCACAGTAGAATAAAACTGGACATCAACTCCAAAAGGAATACTCAAAACTGTACAAATATGTGGAAATTAAATAATCTGCTCTTGAATACTTTGCAGGTTAGCAATGAAATCAAGATGGAAATGTAAAAATTCTTTGAAATGAATGATAATAGTGACACAATTGATCAAAACTTCTGGGATACAGCAAAAGCAGTGCTATGAGGAAAGTTCATAGCATTAAATGCCTACATCAAAAAAGTCTGAAAGAGCACCAGCTGACAATCTAATGTCACACCTCTAGGAACTAGATAAACAAGAACAAACTAAACTTAAACCCACCAGAAGAAAATAAATAACAAAGATTAGAGTAGAACTAAATGAAATTAAAACAAAAAAATACAAACAAATAAAACAAAAAGCTGGTTCTTTGAAACGATAAAATTGATAGACCATTAGCAAGATCAACCTAGAAAAGAAAAGAGAAGGTCCAAATAAGCTCAATTAGAAATGAAACTGGGATATTAAAACTGATGCCACAGAAATACAAAAGATCACTTAAGGTTACTATGAAAAACCTTTACAAGCATAAACTAGAAAATCTAGAGGAAATTGATAAATTCCTGGAAACAAATAACCCTCCTAGGTTAGATCAGGAAGAAACAGAAATCCTGAACAGACCAATAACAAGCAGCGAGATTAAATCAGTAATTTTTAAAAACTGCCAACAACAACAAAGTCCAGGACCAGAAGGATTCACAGCTGAATTCTACCAGATATTCAAAGAAGAATTGGTACCAATCCTCCTGAAACTATTCCAAAAGATAGAAAAAAGGGAATCCTCCCTAAATCACTCGATGAACCCAGTATCACCCTAATGCCAAAATCAGGAAAGGATGTAACAAATAAAGAAAACTACAGACCAATATCCCTGATGAACATAGATACAAAAATCCTCAACAAAATACTAGCCAACAAAATCCAACAGTACAACAGAAACTTAATACATCATGATCAACTAGGTTTCAGCCGAGGGATGCAGGGATGGTTTAACATACCTAAGTCAATAAATGTGATACACCACATAAACAGAATTAAAAACAGAAACCACATGACCATCTCTACAAAGGAAGAAAAAGCATTTAATAAAATCCAGTATCCCTTTCTGACTAAAAAAAAAAAAACCCTCAATAAAATAGGAACAGAGGGACTTACCTCAAAGTAATACAAGCCATATATGACAAACCCACAGCCAACATTATACTGAATGAGGAAAAGCTGAAAGCATTTTCTCTGAGTACTAGAATAAGACAAGGATGCCCATTTTCATCACTTCTATTTAACACAGTACTGGAAGTCTTAGAGCAATCAGACAAGAGAAAGAAATAAAGGGCATCCAAATAGGAAAGAGGAAGTCAAATTGTCACTGTTCACTGATGATATGATCATATACCTCGAAAACCCTAAAGACACATCCAAAAGCTCCTAGATCTGATCAACAAATTCAGTTACAAAGTCTCAGGTTACAAAATTAATGTACATAAATCAGTAGCACTGCTAAACACCAATGACCAAGCTGATAATCAAATCAAGAACTCAATCCCCTTTACAACAGCTGCAAAAAAAAAAAAAGTCCTAGGAATATACTTAACCATGGAGATGAAACATCTCTACAAGGAAAACTGCAAAACACTGCTGAAAGCAAGCACAGATAACACAAACAAATGAAAATACACCCCATGCTCACTGATGGGAAAAAAATCAATATTGTGAAAATGACCATATTGCCCAAAGCAATCCATAGATTCAACGCAATTCCCAACAAAACATCATCATCATTCTTCAGAGAACTAGAAAAAGGCAATCCTAAAATGTATACGGAACCAAAAGGAGACCACATAGCCAAAGCAATATTAAGCAAAAAGAACACAGCTGGAGGCATCACGTTACCTGACTTTAAATTATTCTACAAGGCTATAGTTAACAAAACACACGGTACTGGTATAAAAATAGGCACATAGATCAATAGAATAGAATAGGAAACCCAGAAATAAAGCCAAATACTTACAGCCAACTGATCTTTGACAAAACATACAAAAACATAAATCGGGGAAAGGATATGCTATTCAATAAATGGTGCTGGTATGCCAATGCAGAAGAACGAAACTGGATCCTCGTCTTTCACATGATACAAAAATCAACTCCAGGTGGATTAATGACTTAAATCTAAGACCTGACACCATGAAAATTCTAGAAGAAAAATTCTTGGCTTAAGCCAAGAATTCATGACTGAGATCACAAAAGTAAATGTAACAAAAATAAAAATAAATAAATGGGACTTAACTAAACTAAAAAGCTTCTACACCAGAAAAGAAATAATCCACAGAGTAAACAGACAACCCACAGAGTGGGAGAAAATATTTGCAAACTAAGCATCTGACAAAGGACTAGTATCTAGAATCTATAAGGAACTCAAACAAATCAGCAAGAAAAAAATAATCCCATCAAAAAGTGGGAAAGGACATGAATAGACATTTCTCAAAAGAAGACAAACAGCCAACAAACATACAAAAAAAAAGCTCAACATCATGAATGCAGGGAAATGCGAGTTAAAACCACAACGAGATACTACATTACTCCTGCCAGAATGGCCATAATTAAAAAGTCAAAAAACAATAGATGTTGGTATAGATACGGTGAAAAGGGAACACTTTTACACCGCTGGTAGGAATGTAAAATAGTGCAACCATTATGGAAAACTGAATGGAAATCTTAAAAGAATCTCCAGACTACATACCTAGAACTGCCATTTGACCCAGCAATCCCACTACTGGGTATCTACCCAAAGGAAAAGAAGTCATTGTATGAAATGGATACATGCCCATGCATGTTTAGAGCAGCAGAATTCACAACTGCAAAGATATAGAACTAACCTAAGTGCCCATCAACCAACAAATGGATAAAGAAAATGTGCCATATATACAACCATGAATACTACTTATCCATAAAAAGGAACGAAATAATGTCATTTGCAGCAAACTTGGATGGAGCTGGAGGCCATTATTCTAAGTGAAGTAATTCAGGCATCAAAAACCAAATATCATGTGTCCTCACTTATAAGTGAGAGGTAAGCTGTGGGGACACAAAGGCATAACAATGATACAATGAAATTTAAGGGATTGGGGGGATGTTTGGGAGGCGGTTGAGGGATAAAAGCCTACATATTGGGTACAGTATACACTGCTTGGGTGACAGGTGCATTAGAATCTCAGAAATCACCACTAACCAACTTATCTATGTAACCAAAAACTACCTGTACCCCAAAAATTATTGAAACAAAAAGTGCATCAAAAATAAGAAAATACACAGAGAAGAAAAAAGAATAAAAAACAATGAAGCAATCTTATAGGATCTAGAAAGTAGCCTGAAGGGGTAAATCTAAGAGTTATTAGCCTTCAAGAGGAGGCAGAGAAAAAGGTAGGGATAGAAAGTTTTTTCAAAGGGAAGATAACAGAGTTTGCCATACCTAGAGAAAGATACCAATATCCAAGTAGAAGACAGTCATAGAACACCAAACATTTAACCCAAAGAAGACCACCTCAAGGTATTTATAGTCAAATTCCCACAGGTCAAGGATAAAGAAAAGATCCTAAAAGCAGCAAGATAAAAGAAACAAATAATATACAATGGACCTCCAACAGACTTTTCAGTGGAAACCTTACAGGCCAGGAGAAAGTGGCATGGCATATTTAAAGTGCTGAAGGGAAAATCCTTACCCTAGAATAGTATACCCAGTGGAAATATCCTCAAACATGAAGGAGAAATAAAGACTTTCCCAAAGAAACAAAATGCATGCTTGTACCAAAATATCTCATATAACCCATAAACATATACACCTATGTACCCCCAAAAATTTTAATTTAAAATTAAAATTAACTTTTTAAAAAGCAGGGACTACAGAGAAACCTGACCTGCTACAAAACAAACTAAACTTCATGTCATGGGATTAAGATGCACTCATTAATAATATCATCCTCAACTAAGAGGCAGAAGGAGTTGTTCTCGCAGCTAAAAATACCACGTGGGGCTGGTTGCAACTCTGGCACATCACTGCGCGGCAGTTGATAGCTCAGAATTAAATGAGTTCTTGGTGTGTCCTTCAGCATTAGCGGACAAGATATACCCAAGGACAACCAGGCTGGAAAAGGCAGGTGGCAGTTTTAGCTTTTTCTCTCTGCAACCTGAAACTTCGGATCTGAGGCCAGTGACCAATTTCTAGAACCCTGTGGGTTGACAGTGACCCAGTTCCCTCTGTAACTGGCGCTGGTGGTGGCAGCCACACCTAGCCGCCCAAAGAACTGGAAGATGAAGGTAATGGAATTGACTTCTGATGGTGCAACTAAGAAAACAAAACAGGTGGATCATAAGTGAGAAGTGCAAGGCACCTTGCTCCAGGGCCCGAACGGCATGGAATCTGAAGACAGAATGCGGGGACCAAAGCCGGGCACAGGAGGTGCTCCAGGGCCAAGGTGCACACTGTCCATGGCCAGCCAGGCACCGTAGGGCAACCATACGGTGGTCCAGGATCGAGAGGAAAGGGCTTGTTGAGAAGGCTGTTCGTGGCTTTGGAGTGGGACAAAGGTACATCTCAGCTCCGGCTCAGCCATTGCCAAAGTACTGAATTGAACGTCCCCGTGCCTCAGTTTCCTCCTTGCCAGATAAAGATGGTATCCACCTCATCGGGTTACTGTAGCAACACACGAAGCCTTTAACACAGAACCCGGCTCATAGCAGGCACTCCGTCAGTGTTAGTGAATAAAAATAATAGGAAAGCCCTCACCCTGATTGTAATCCTAGGCTGTGAGCTTGATTCATGGAAGTCTGCCTGAGAGGAGGTTTCTCTCACCTCCCCTGACAAGATCCGGGTGCTAAATCTACAGAATGCTGGACTGGAACCAGGACCCCCACCAGTTAAGCCCCCACCCCATGCCCCCTCTATGCTACTCACACCTGCCCACCTGAGTCCCTCCCCAACTGGAATCTTCCACACTTGAGTACATTTCCGCATCTTTGAACAATCTCCTGACTTCTGGTTTGGAAAACAGCCAGATGCACTGATACATTTTAAGGATTTCCCAACTCTGTTTTTCTATTTCCAAGAAAGTCCTTCGAAAACAAAGCAGTGAAAAAGCCAAGTAACCTAGACAACTGTGAAAGGAATGCCTTTGTTAGGATCGTGAATATGTTTCCAAATATTTGGACATATGTTCTATTCGGACTAAAAGTCTTGTGACAGAAAAGGATAATCAGCCCCTTCAATAATCAGGGTTCTGTTTTTACTTCTTTGATAAAATTAACCCCCCCAGAGGTTAAAAGAAGATCCTGTATCTTTATCAAAATTGTCAATATGCAATCAGTTGTTGACTAAATTTAGGCTCCTTTTGTATAATGCAAGGATGTGCATTCGAACAATAAATGCACATTTCGCCCAAAATAAAGTTACCTTGGATATAAGATTTATAAATGATACACTAATTAATTTACCAATTAATTATAAGTAGGGTTTTTGTCTGTTTTCCTCCATCTGGTTGACAAATACCTCTTCCCACCTTCTGATGTCAACTAGCAGTACCCTGACTCGGGCTCACAGCCAGGGGACCTCGGGGGCAGCGACGCCATAGCAAGAAGCTTGTCTTTCATCGCCACCTAATGGCCATTTTCTGTTATTACAAAGTACCAAACCACTTCACACCTACTTGCTGTGCTTGCACAGGTGTAACAGTTAAGTGAGGTGGGTGGGGGGTTTGTTTTGTTTTGTTGTTTCTTTTTGAGAAAGGGTCTTGCTCTGTCACTCAGGCTGGAGTGCAGTGGCATGATCAATGGGCTGGGCTGGAGTGCTGGGCTCAAGCAATCCTCCCACTTTGGCCTCCCGAGTAGCTGGAACTACAGGCACATGCCACCATGCCTGGCTAATTTTTGTATTTTTTGTAGAGATGGGGTCTTGCTATGTTGCCCAGGTTGGTCTTGAACTCCTGGGCTCAAGCAATCCACCCACCTCGACCTTCCAAAGTGCTGCAATTACAGGCATGAGTCACCGCACCCGGCCCAGGTAAACACGTTTTTAAAGAAAACATTTCTAGGTTGGGCACGGTAGCTCACGCCTGTGATCCCAGTACTTTGGGAGGCTGCGGTGGACAGATCGCCTGAGGTCAGGATTTCAAGACCAGCCTGGCCAACACGGTGAAACCCCGTCTCTATTAAAAATACAAAAATTGGCCGGGAATGGTGGCAGGCGCCTGCAGTTCTAGCTACTCAGGAGGCCGAGGCAGGAGAATGGCGTGAACTCGGGAGGCGGAGCTTGCAATGAGCCGAGATTGCACCATTGGATTCCAACCTGGGTGACAGAGCGGGACTCCGTCTCAAATAAATAAATAAATAATAAAAATTAGTCAAGCAAGGTAGTGCATGCCTATAGTCCCAGATACTCCGGTGGCTGAGGCAGGAAAATCACTTGAACCTGGGAGACGGAGGTTGCAGTGAGAGCACCACTGCACTCCACCCAGGCGACAGAGACACTGTCTCAAAAACAAACAAACAAAAATTGTAAGTATTTCCAAAGAATCTTTGCAGGAAATACAGTTCATTCTCTTCCTATACCTTTCACATTTCATTGAGAAAACTAAGAACTCAAAAACAACCACAAACCAAAGGAAGATTTCCATCCAAAGAAACGAGAGGGAGCTCACAAGGGGAAAGTGAGGAAGGGAGAGTGTATTGTTCAGTGACTGGAAAAAATACTCAAATTTTTGTGTAGTTGCCTAATTTAAAAAAAAAGAAAAAAAGAAACAATTCCTTTGCATGTTCAGATCTCCTTTATACTATTAAACCAAGCCTTTGAACTTCAATTCACTTCAGATCAACATGCAATTATTCCATTTCTCTGGTCTCTTTTGGTTTTTTTCCAAAATGATTTTTCCTTATTCACTTGGGGTTTCCTTTTGAGTTACTCTTTTTTACAGATTCACAATACTGCTTCGTTTCTAGAAGCTTCCTATATTGAAAAGCATTCAGATTTTTTCATATTTTGATACCACACAGTCCATATTTGGAATTCTCACTGTGCCACTGGATTGCTAACCATGGAAGGTTGAAGGGACAGCTGAAGCCAAAACTAGAAGAGGACTGATACCATCCATAGGGTACTATTGATCTAAGTGATTTTTGCATTTCAGTGATACTTTAAAGAAAATCAAACAGGAGCAAATACAAATACCCTTCTAAAATGTTAATGTTTTTGACTACAGGAAAACAATATAAGAAAAAAAAAATTCAATTTAAATAAGTGGTCTGGGTTTTTATCTTTGCTTATTGTCAGCATAGGTATTTATTTTCATTTTTTAAATATGAGAAATAGCAAGGTGGGCAGATCTCTTGAGGACAGGAGTTCCAGACCAGCCTGGTGAATATGGTGAAACCCTGTCTCTACTAAAAATACAAAAATTAGCTGGGCGTGGTAGCATGTGCCTGTAATTACAGCTACTCAGGAGGCTGAGGCAGGAGAATTGCTTGAACCTGTGAGGCGGAGGTTGCAGTGAGCCGAGATCCTGCCACTGTACTCCAGACTGGGCAGCAAAACAGACTCCATTTCAAAAAAAAAAAAAAGAGAGAGAGGAGGAAAATTGGCACCTAGCTAAATCTATCTCCCTCCTACTCTGCCATGAAAGACAGAAAAGTCAGCCCTGAGCAAGAAGGTGGTTAAGGTCTACTTGTATAGGGGGTTGTTGTAAAAATTATGCAAACTTTTCAGATAGGATAATTTAATGCAATGAAATTAAAAATAGAAATAAATTTTCAATTATATGAATTTCCATTTTACTGTGGTCTTTTACCTTAAGCAAAGGGAGAAATGTTTTTAACGCAGACTACTTCAATGATTGGAAACAAAATAACCTAATTCTATTCAAAATGCCTTTTGTTACTAGGGTAACAAGAAAAGAGCCGTTTCCCAGAGTTCATGAAAGCCATGAGACTTCTGCAACTGCAGAATACACTCTGAAATAACACCAACAGACTCTGCTACAAAATTAGGAGGCAGACTCCAAAGGGGAAAGTTTATGGCCACTCCAAGTTGAATTGCCGTAATTAACATGAAATAGGAAAAGAGTACAGCAAGGAGAGGAGCCCCTCTGACAATACGGAGCAGTGTTTGCTGCAAAAACCCAAGGAATCGCATATAGGCAGGGAGGTAGCAGGGTGAATATCAACAAAATCTTACAAGGAAGAAAAAATATCTACAGTAAACTAAGGCAGGGCAGGTGAGTGGAAATGCTATCAAACTTACCTGGTGTACAAGTCTTTGGAGCTGGATCAGCTGTAGGTGAACACACACTCCTGGCCATCAGGAAGCAAAATTACAGGACCCGGCTCCACAGCCATGGCTACAAATCAATCAACAGCAGGAGACACAGAAGCAGCCACTCCCTTCAGCTCAGAAATGTGTAAAGGGTACTGGGTTGCAAATTTCTGTCCTTACCATTATCCCTCCTTACCATCATCCCCACACAAGTGGATGATAGAGTTACAGTTAGATAACGCTTCAAAGATGATGTGCACAGCGTGTAATAAAAAAATACGACATAATGAGACAATCAGTGCAATTTGAAAACACGGACCAAATAATCACTGCAATAAAAGACATCGATCCCAACGCAGACAGAAAAGTGCTGCTGAAGATTTAGACTTGGCAACACACAGACAGAGTTCAGGCATATGCAAGCAGGGACTATAAATAATGAAATGATGCTCCCTGGGACAAGATATTTTTCTATTAATCTTTATTTATATGATGGTTCTCTGGAAAGCATTTCATTTTCAAACCTATTTCTGAGATAAGTAGCATAAGGCGCATCTGAAGAAATACTATCGCTGTATCACAGAGAACTTCCACGCCTTGAAATTTTTTTCAGAGTATTATTAATAAGATGGTCTAGCTATGCAGAGCAAAAAAGAAAAAAAATCTTCAAAAGCTAAGACTGTTAGGCACATGAAGGTATGCATAAACTGTCTTCACATTTAATTTCGTATGATTCGGGAGATACATCCATGTACATCTAACCAGGACAGGCAGCACAAGTCCTCAGTGAACCCCGGGTGTGCCAGCTTCAAGCCAAAGTATTCCGTTGAGTTTGGTTTGTGGAGAGACATTTGAAATGTTGCTTCATAGCTTCCATTTTCTAAAAGAAAAGGCAAATATTAGGGAAAGACTGTTAGAGAAAGACACAGAATGTTTACCACAATCTTCATCACTTAACACACAATAAAGGAAAGTGTTGTCTTTTATTCTATAAACCACTAGTCATCATTTGCTCCCCACTGAAAGGAAATTCCTCTCACAGAAAACCAAGCTAGATTTATATCCTTTCTCTGCACAGACACATATCAAACACCATAAGGAAGTCAACATCTCCAATTTTAATTTCCCACTGTGTTTTCACGGAAAATAGGTTGAACTGACAGGTTGGTCCTAGAGGGGGAGCTCTAAATGGTTCATGGCTACACCAGAGGAAGGTATTAAGTGGCCACCTTTTGGGAGGTAGAAACCAGTCTCATATTGGACATTATTTGCCCTGGGACTCAAACATCAATTTAGATTCTAGGTCAGATGTGATGGCTCACGCCTGTAATTCCAACACTTTGGGAGGCCAAGGTGGGCAGATCACTTGAGCCTAAGAGTTCGAGACCAGCCTGGGCAACATGGCGAAATCCCATCTCTACAAAAAATACAAAAATTAGCCAGGCACAGTGGTGCGTGCCTGTAATCCTAGCTACTCAAGAGGCTGAGGTGGGAGGATCACCTGAGACCAGGGAGGTCAAAGCTGCAGTGAGCCATGATCTTACCACTGCACTCCAGCCTGAGTGACAGAGTGTGACCCTGTCCAAAAAAAAAACCGATTGACTCCAACTCCAACTATGGGAAATGAGAATTCTTTCATAGATCCATTCATTGCCTTGTTCTGTCTAAAATAGTCTTTTCAAATAAAATGCATGGATAATCTATGAGTTATGGATGGGTTTGTTTTTGGAAGCCAAATAGTTTGCAGAATACCTGACTGCATCATCATGTCGCATTTTAAAGGTTATTGACTCCCTTCGGGAGTCCGTGGCTGGGATTTAGGGTGCTGCCTGGTTTACTCCTTCACTGTCAGGCATTTTGACCTCACAACAGACTATTAGGGACTGGATTCCAAACTAGAACCCATCAGAGAAACAGGCAGAATGTGCTAGCCACAACTGTAACTTGCCTTTTTTCCTTTCTTTTTTGGAAATGGCCTATAAAGAAGCCATCTGTCTACATTAAAGATTCTCTCTCGGCTGTGCCATTTCACATCCAATATTTCTTTATAATTATCACATTAAAACTGCACAATTTTTAAAGAACTTTCCAAGTTGAGTGAACAGACATGGATTTAAACAGGACCAACGAGTCTGTTACTGTGAGTTTTGCTTTGTTTTGTTTTGTTTCTGGTATGATAATAAATATCATATTTTCATTTTCTACCATTCTTCAGGTAGAATATCTTAAGCTTGCCAGTTTTCTTTTTTTAAAAATGAGTCCCAACCCACTCCTTGGAAATGGAATTGTAACCAAGTGGCAAGCAGAGGGCCTTAAAGTAGAAGTCTGTGGGTCCAAAGCATGAGAGAAACTCCCTGGAGAGACACCAAATCGTGGGCTAGATTCACTTTCTCATTCAAGCAAATGAATGACAAAACCTTTATGGTCCAATAACAAACTGTGATGGCCACTCTCACTAGCTCCAAGATGCTCTACAAATAGATTAAGTGTTTTTTATATTAGCTTTTTATTTATAAGTCTATTAAGCAGGGACATCCCTACTATTCAAATTGAACCCCCAGATTAACTAGACACAGAGCACTGATTGGTGTGTTTACAAACCTTGAGCTAGACACAGTGCTGATTGGTGCATTTACAATCCTCTAGCTGGACATAAAAGTTCTCCAAGTCCTCCCCAGATTAACTAGACATAGAGCACTGATGGGTGTGTTCACAAACCTTGAGCTAGACATAGGGTGCTGAACGGTGTATTTACAATCCTTTAGCTAGACATAAAGGTTCTCCAAGTCCCCCACCCGACTCAGGAGCCCAGCTGACTTCACCTAGTGGATCCCACACCAGGGGCCAAAGGCGGAGCTGCCTGCCAGTCCCACGCTGTGCACTGCAGTCCTCAGCCCTTGGGCAGCTGATGGGACCCGGCGCCACGGAGTGGGGGGCGGCGCTCGTCCCGGAGGCTTGGGCTGCGCAGGAACCCACGGCGGAGGCGGGAGCGGGGGCGGGCGCGGGGGCAGCTCGGGCATGGCTGGCTGCAGGTCCCGAGCCCTGCCCCGTGGGGAGGAAGCTAAGGACCCGCGAGAATTCCAGCACAGTGCCGGCTGGCACGGGTGCTAAATCCCCCACTGCCCGGGGCAGCGGTACAGGCTGGCCACTCCGAGTGCGGCAGCCCGCCAAGCCCACACCCACCAGGAACTCGCGCTGGTCCGCGAGCGCCGCGCGCAGCCCGGGTTCCCACCCGCCCTTGCCTCTCCCTCCACACCTCCAGGCAAGCAAAAGGGAGCCGGCTCTGGCCTCAGCCAGCCCAGAGAGGGGCTCCCACAGTGCAGTGGCAGGCTGAAGGGCTCCTAAAGCGCTGCCAGAGTGGACTCCGAGGCCGAGGCAGCGCCGAGAGTGAGGGCTGCTAGCACGTTGTCACCTCTCACTATTACTAAGCAAAATGTGCTGCAGATAGCATACAATACGGTAACTAGCAGCTTTTCCACCCCAGAATCCTGTAGCTACCTGGAGAGGTGGAAGAAATGAAGCATGAAAAGGCCTAGGAATCTTCCTCTTCTCCAGGCTCCTCTTCTCCTTCTGCAGCTTCCTCCTCCTCCTCCTCGGCTTCCCCTTCCGCACCCTCCGTAGTTGTTAACTCCATCTTATTTTCACAAAAATTACGTTAGTATTAAGGAGCGTAAGGGCCAAGGATACAGTGAGAAAAAGACTGTAAAAGGCTGGACTAGAGGTCAGAGCCTCCCACACCCCACCACACAACACACAAATACACATACCACACATGCCACACAAACACATGCCACACACATACCCCATACACATACCACCCAAACACACACCACAGAAACACACATGACACAGCACACNACCCCATACACATACCACCCAAACACACACCACAGAAACACACATGACACAGCACACACACCCCCACACACACCACCCACACATCCACACACACCACATACATACCACACACGCACACACCAGACCACACACACCACACACATCACATACCACACACAAATACACGTATATGTCACACATACACCACACATACATCCCCTCCACACCACACATATACACCAAACCACACACCAAACACACCACACACCATATATACACCACACACAAATACACATATATCACACATACACCACACCACACATACATACACACACAAAAAAAAACTCCTTCTAAACACAGACTCCTCAATTTGGAATGGTGCTTTAGAATGATACGCTAATTCTAACAGGTTTTATAATCTCTCCTAAGCGTACAGTCTCCACTCATATTAACAAACCATTCTCAGCAAATAACCTTTACGAATTCAGAAGGTGTATATATATAGTTAGAAGAATAAAATACAAAAAGAATCAGCAAATCGAATTTTGTCAGAAAGGATAAGCTGTTAAATTATATTTAACAGCTGTTGGTTATATTTTCTTGTAACAAGCTAATTTCTTCAAGCAAAATTTATCAGCAACCTACATATATAATCTGGAATTTCTTCCAAATTAACAGCATGTTTTTTATCTTATTTTTAAAAATCTATTTTGAAGCTGGCCTAGCAAGAGAGAAACAAAAGAAATAATTATTGGAAAGATATAAATAATGAGAAATCATGGCGTAGAATATACTAGAAACAATCTTTGGGTCTAAGAAGAGGGGTTGGTTTGATATATTAACATTTAAAATAATGAAGCAGATCTATACTTAATACCTCCCCAAATACAGGCACATTCCATGAAAAAAAGGAGACTACAAGAGTATTCATCAAAAATTGATGGTGTGTGTGTGTGTGTGTGTGTGTGTGTGTGTGTGTGTGTGTAGCTAGAGTGGTTATGTGTGGGTAATGAGGGTTAAAAGCTATGTTCATTTTCCTCTTCTATCTGCATTTTTTAAATTTTCTATAAAGATCATGAATTTTGTCATTTCAAAAGTTAACAAAAGTTACTTTGGGGGCATTTCTTTTGACATTTGGGACTCTCTTTAATGTTGATGACCTTGTGCTGAAATATCTAGACAATACATGTAACTTAGTAAATTATTCTCCCTACCCTTGTGTTCACAATTTTAAATTAATTCTCTAGCATTTTAAAGTGATTAATCCAGGCCCAGTGCGGTGACTCACGCCTGTAATTCCAGCACTTTGGGAGGCCGAGGCAGGTGGATCACTTGGGGTCAGGAGTTCAAGACCAGCCTGGCCAACATGGTGAAACCCCATCTCTACTAAAATTACAAAAATTAGCCAGGTGTGGTGGCGCGTGCCTGTAATTCCACCTACTCAGAAGGCTGAGACAGGTGAATCACTTGAACCCAGGAGGCGGAGGTAGGAGTGAGCTGAGATCACACCACTGCACTCCAGCCTGGACGACAGAGTGAGACCCTGTCTCAAAAAAACAAAAACAAACAAAACACAACAACAAGAAAATAAAGTGATTAATGCAAAGATGTTCAAAAACATCAACATAAGTAGGAATCCCTCCCTCAATGAAAACACCACTAACCACCATGCAGGATTCCTAAACCCAGTGCATTCAACAGCGTGGAAAAGGACGAGGAGCAGGCATCTCCAGCCAGTGCCCTGGCCTGGCCTGACGTCAGTGAGAAACCACAGAAGATACCTTCACCCAAGGGGGCTCAGAACAGGGTCAAGAGCCGAGCCCTGTTTCTCTCTCCACCTTCCTCAGACAAACTGATCTCCAACTTACTTTCCTTCTCAGCAGGTTAAAGGAGGATTTTCTGGGTGTGTGGGTTGCATCACTCTCTTATGTCATTAAGAACGTGCCTAAAGCTGCAATCCTCCCACCTAAAAGATGTTTTTATTAAGCAGATTAAGCACAGCTGTTGAAGATGGTCAACTGTACCTCTTCTGTGGCTGTCTCTCCTTCTTCTTCCTTATATCCATAAATCAAAATTAAAGAAAAAAACATAATTCAAGTAAGCTTAAAGTCAAATCTGAAAATCAAGCAAACTATAATAAAAAACAAGCTAATCAAAATGAACAACATATTAGTTTATCCATAAAATAAGTAAATAGCAAAGATATGATAGCTGGGTGATCCCTACTTCTTTCATACCTTATATTTCAAGCTCTTAAAATAATTGTGAGATTAAAGACAGTTTCCCATCACTTGAACTCTTGAGAAAATGTAATTAATTATTAATGCTGCTAGTAATACATTTAATTCTATTTCTAAAGCATACCAAAGATTTATAGCGCTATCTAGCGAAATTCAGACCATATGCAAGTAATTTAAAAATTTGAACAAAAATGTCTTTTCTGACTTTATGCCCTTATAACTATGTCTTTCAGTTTTGAACAAATTAATAAAAGTAGGTCAAAAACTTTTCCTCTATGAGAACAAAATGATAACATTTCTGAATCACATAGTATTTTAAATACTGATTTCTGGGTAAAGAAAGAAACTTGCAAGGTAAGAGTGGGTGGGGTCACCCAAGGCTCCAATAGTCTCTATTGTGCAAAGCAACAGCCCACTGGAATTTCTGTTTCCCCCAGACCAAAGCAAGAGAACCAGGTTACGGTTCCTAAAAATGCCTCTAAGAAGAAAACAAAAGCTTTTCCATCCCTTCCCAGAATGGTCCCATAAACCTCCCTGGAGCCAGAGTGCCACAATTGCTTTAATTAAAGAGAGAGATAAGGTTCTTAAGAGCAGTCCCTAAAAATTCCTAATGCCTTTCAACTCAGGCAGTGAGCTCAGGGAATCATCGACAGGGGGCACTGAAAGAGATCTTGCAGTCACATACATTCTCTACCCAGCACCATGTTTATACAGATGAGGACACTGAGGCCGCACAGGGAAGTCATTTGCCAAAGTCAAAGGTCACAGGACAAGAAGTCAACACAATCAGGACTCACTGCAAGTCTACTGATTCCTAATGAAGTGTCCTTCTTACACTACCAGGCAGCTTCTCAAGATTAATAATGGAAAAATCAAAATCACAGAAGGTGGCAGAGTGCAATAGCTCATGCCTGTAATCCCAGCTCTTCGGAAGGCCGAGATGGGAGGATAACTTGAAGCCAGGAGTTCAAGACCAGCCTGGGCAACATAGCAAGACCCTCCTCACCCCATCTCTATAAAACATGTTAAAAATTAGCCAGGCATCCAGAGGCAGAGGCGGGAGGATCACTTGAGCCCAGGAGTTTGAGGCTGCTGTGAGCTATGATTGTGCCACTGCACTCCAGCCTGGGTGACAAAATAAGACCCTGTTCATAAAATAAAATTTTTAAAATCACAGAAGGTAGGCCAGGCACAGTGGCTCGTGCCTGTAATCCCAGCACTTTGGGAAGCCGAGGCAGGCGGATCACCTGAGATCTGGAGTTTGAGACCAGCCTGACCAACATGGAGAAACCCCATCTCTACTAAAAATACAAAATTAGCTGGGCATGGTGGCGCATGCCTATAATCTCAGCTACTCGCGAGGCTGAGGCAGGAGAATCGCCTGAACCCAGGAGGCAGAGGTTGGGGTGAGTCAAGATTGCACCACTGCACTCTAGCCTGAGCAACAAGAGCAAAACTCTGTCTAAAATAAATACATAAATATCACAGAAGGCAAGTTATAGAGGATCTAACACACTCCCACATCTCCTGGCCCAACCTCATGTTTTTAGCCATATCCAGAATAATACCTTCATAGTTCTGAGACGGGCACTGAACCTGAAAGCCTGACAGTGCCACCCAGGTCTGAGTCAGTCCAAGAGGACTTTTTCAGCACTGGGAATCTTCAAACTAACCTTTACGTTAAACGCCACTGGTGACACCCCAAGTTTTGGTGCTCAAATAATGTGCAGAAGAGTCTGGCAGTTGCTGCAAAATCCAGGTGTTGCTTTCACAGTGGTGTGTTGATTGTGCCTCTTTAATCCTGCCTAATCCTGCCCATGTCTCGCCCCTCCTCTGCCATGACTGCCATCTTTGCTCAGTGGGTTGCTGAAGGAAGATCCTAAAGAGTGATTATCACCTCCTCTTTTCTTTCTCATCTCCAATCTGTGCTCCAGACTGCAGCCAGAGAGATCGTTCCAAAAAGCACCCAACCTTACTGTGCTACCCTCATCTTTAGAAACTTCCATCTCCTCAAGATACTCTACCCTCCTGATATGGTTTGGCTGTGTCTCCACCTAAATCTCACCTTGAATTGCAATAATCCCCACGTGTCAAGGGTGGGGCCAGGTAGAGGTAACTGAATCATGGCGGCGGTTCCCCCATACTGTTCTTGTGGTAGTAAGTCTCACAAGACCTGATGGTTTTGTAAATGGGAGTTCCCCTGCACAAGCCCTCTTGTTTGCCACCACGTAAGACATGGCTTTGTTTCTCCTTAGCCTTCTGCCATGATTGTGAGGCCTCCCCAGCCATGTGGAACTGTGAGTCCATTAAACCTCTTTCCTTTATAAATTACCCAGTCTTGGGTATTTCTTTATTAGCAGCGTGAGAACAGACTAATACACCTCCTTAGAAGAGTGAAAAGGCTGTTTGGCTCTGCGTACCCCTCTGGCCTCATCCCTTACCACTCTACTTCAGCCATCCTGAGTCACATGCAATTTTCTCACATTGGCCACACCTTCCAGGATATGCTCAAAACATTTCCAAGGAGACTTTCCTAACCCACAAGGTTAAGGACTTTCTCACTTGTTCCCATAATCATCATTTACTTACCTGTCTCCCTCACTAGTCTACGTGTTTGGGGGCATACCCTGTGTCTTATTCATTTTTGGATCTCTGGGAACTGTCTGGCCCCTCCAGGCCACTGTCTGGAACCAACAGGCAAGCTCAATAAATATGTTAGGGATTGGATAGAGGAACACATGAAATCTATTAGTAACTCTTTAGATCTCAAAGAACTTTAATTTTCTTCTTCACATAGGATCAGAATAAAATTCATTATATGTACCATAGAATTATTGATTATGTAGAGTTTTACATTCTTCTGAATCCAATTATTTTTATTAATTATATTCAGCTGAAACAAATGAATTAACCAGATACACACTATTAAAAATAAGGTCAACCCGAGTTAATGGGTGCAGCACACCAACATGGCACATGTATACAGATGTAACAGGCCTGCACGTTGTACACATGTACCATAGAACTTAAAGTATAATAAAAAATATATAAATAAAATAAAGTCAACCATAGAGCTGGCCTGGACGGCAGTAAGAAGTCTTACAGGAATGTAAGTCTCAACTTTTATAGTTAGCTAGCAACCACCATGGAGGAACCTAGCACTCTTTTTTTTTTTTTTGAGATGAAGTTTTGCTCTCATTGACCAGAATGGAGTACAGTGGCACCATCTCAGCTCACTGCAACCTCTGCCTCCTGGGTTCAAGCGACTCTCCTGCCTCAGCCTCCCGAGTAGCTGGGATTACAAGTACCCGCCACCAAGCCTGGCTAATTTTTTGTATTTTTAGTAGAGACAGGGTTTCACCGTGTTGGCCACGCTGGTTTCAAACTCCTGACCTTCAGCTGATTCACCCGCTTCGGCCTCCAAAAGTGGTGAGAATACAGGTGTGAGACACCAGATCTGGCCCCTAGCATTCTTTATCAATATTTGAATTGACCTTAATATCTTAAAAGATATGTTAAGCAGGGAAAGTGACTGCTCAGAGAATGCATAAAAATACTTAGCCTCAAAAGGATAAGTAAGCTTGGAAGAACTTTGGATATTATCATCACAAGCTCCCCCAGAACATAAGCTCTGTGGGAGCGGTGACTCTGTCATTTTCATTGCTCCCTCCACAGTCCCTGGAATCCTGCCTGGCATGTGGCAGCACTCAATCTGTCCATAAAGTGTTGAATGGCTGCATTTATGTAATGCTACTCCAGCTCAGCTTCAAATCCCCCATAGAATGAGGTGGGATATATTAGTTTTAAAAATAATGGCTGGGTGTGGTGGCATATGCCTGTGAACCCAACACTTTAGGAGGCCAAGGAGGGAGGATCACTTGAGGCCAGGAGTTTGACACCAGCCTGGTCAACAAAGCAAGACCCCATCTCTACAAAAAATGTAAAAATTAGCTGGGTGGGGTGGCCTGTGCCTATAGTCCCAGCTACTCGGGAGGCTGACGTGGAAGAATCACTCGAGCCCAGTATGATTATGCCACTGCACTCCAGCCTGGGTGACAGAATGAGACTTTGTCTCTAAAAAAATAAATAAATAAAAATAATAATAAGCTTCCAACCTTGGTTTACAGAATTATAAAATACTGGAATTAGGCAGATCCTTAAAAGTCATCTTTGTAAAACTGAATTGACTTTCATGGTTGGCAAGTAATTATATGCACAAAAGCATTTTTTAAGATAATTATAATCACCCAGTCAATTAAGCCAGGCTCTCACATAATCATCATTTGAGGAAGCACACACCTTAAAGTAATTTCACCTTGTTTTTCAGAGAAAGCCAGAAGAGAGAAACCTCACAACTGGGAAGTCTTAGAACCTTCCACAGCAGCTATTTTTGTTGGAAACTTGGCCAGAAAAGCAGACTGCAGAGGTGGCGAGTGGCCAGAACTAAGGACAGGTGTCAGTGGTGGTGAGTGCCAGGCAACGTTCAGTGGGAACAGGTGGCAGGCGTGGGAGATAGTGAAGGGCTAGCCCAGCATGTCCTGCAAGGGAAGCCAGCCTCAGAGCGGCTGGAAATGAGAGGACAGAGGGAGAGTCCTCTCAAGCTTCAGGCACCCCAGGAACCCAGCCTGAGACCCGTGACTCCTCCCACAAACCTACATCAATGTTTGTCCCTTCAAACTTTGCTCAAGACTGCTATTGGAGGATGCCAAGAGGGGTGGTTACAGACCATAATCATATTGTCTGTCAAGCAAGGGCCTCATGACTTTCAGATCGGATGACGGGACTGACAAAGCACACCATTTTAAATAATTGTACGTTGATCAAAAAAAGAAACTAAACCTGCACAAGGTACAATGTTTCCAGCATTTTCTAAAGCTCTCGTGATGTCCCAGTCTGCAATTTGTTTCTTACAGAATGCCCAGAAGGTGAGCTGACCTTCTGTTTTCCTCCTTTACTCCTGAGGCGATGGTTCCTTAGCCCCTCACCCTCCCTGGGTCATCAGGCCAGGCCCTATGAGGTGCCCTATTTCTTCAAGTTACACTAAGATCTTCCTAGGCATGAAGTCATGGTCTTTTCAGTGTTCACCCTTCTGACCTCCCAAGTCCTCCTGCCTCAATCCATTATCAAGGAGAGAATTTACATCTTGGCATCTTGTGTTTAAGAACCCTGGAGGTTGAGGAGGTGGTCAGGGGAAGTCCACATTATTAAAGAAGATAATAGTTTTTGTTTACATTTCTGTTGTTTTTTTAAATCAATGTCAAACATTAGGTAAATATTCCTCTCCATTAAATGGAATTGTATGAGTGCCTACAAGTGTGTGTCGAGTGTGCATGTTTCATAGCAGAGATCAGATGAGCCTGTCCCTGACTCTGCCACTTGCCTCGTTTATCACTCAGCTGAACATTGCCAGGTTCCGGAGAAAGGTTTTTTGCTTGTTCTGTGTTTTTACTGCACACATTACAATTGTTTTCAACACATAAATGAAGACAGGTTTTTTAAAAAAAAAAAAAAAAGGTAAAAACTTGATATGGTTTGTCATCTAGTTAACAGAAATGCACCAATGCATCGCATTTCTGGTTTCATTATTGTATTAAGGCTAGATGAGATGTCACCATTTGGGGAAGTTGGGTGAAGGGCACACAAGACTCTATTATTTTTGAAACTTCCTGTGAGTCTATAGTTTTATCAGAATAAAATGTTTAAAACTATTTCTATTCCTTCTCCTAATAAGCATGGCTGAAAGCCAGGATATGAATTGTGACTTGCTCTTTCTGCTCCACAAAGCTGAGGGGGTGGAGGGGTCAGAGTAAGAGTTATTTTCTCTTTCCACACACCACCTATTTGTTCTGGCTTTCCACCCCCAAGGAAGAAAGTACAGGCCCTGGTTTTCACAACCCTAGGCTAATGGGGTGATAAAGCTAGGCGGTACCTGAAGACAAAACAAAACAAAAAAAGAGCTTGGAATTGGCAAGATGGAGGTGGCCAGACTGAGGAGGAAAAAAGGATTTTCCAGGAGGGGTACTGCCCAGGCCCTGCTCACACACAGAAACAGAGCCGGGGACCACTGGCACATTTAAGTAACACAAGGCACTCTGCACAGGCAGCAGCGTCCGTGGTCAGAAGGCCAGCCACTGTGAAAAGCTAGTCTGTGTCCAGCCAGAGCAGAGGGTCTGGCCCGTGCCAAGGGACAGACAGCAGAAACACCACCATAGACAAATATCCAGCACCCAATCCCTGCCCAGTCACCATTAACGACCCCGGATGGCTGTGAGACCCTCAGGAGGACAAAAACACCCCACCCAGCTGGAAGCTCCTGCCAGCCATGAGGTGGGCACACGGAGCTGATAGAGGACTGTAAGGAAATAAAGGAAGCTGATATTCCTTGCCCGGGAGTCTTAGGAACCAAGCGTGGGCCCACGAATATTCTAAACTTTATATCCACTGCAGCGTGTTGGTTAAGGAGGGAAGCCCAGGGAAGCACCTCTGTTTTATCCACAGTGAGCCAAGAGGAGCAAAAAGAAATCGCCTCAAGATGGTTTCAACAGAGCTAGGCATTTTAAAGCCTTGGATTTACCGGAGGTGTCATACCTACATGAAACTACTAGGATGTGTCTCATACTTTCAATGTTCAAAACACACACAGCTCTCCCTTGTCTTTCCGATTCCCTATCAGCCTGTCTATGACTGGGGTGCCCTGGGAGGAGAGATGCCCTTACAAAAAGACCGTGATGTCCTCCCATCTCAGCTTTTTTTTTTTTTTTTCCTTTTTGAGACAGGGTCTGACTCTATTGCCCAGACTGGAGTACAGTGGCACGATCTCAGCTCACTACAACTGCTGCCTCCCGGGTTCAAGTGATCCTCCCATCACAGCTTCCCAAATAGCTAAGATTACAGGCATGCGCCATCACACCAGGCTAATTTTTGTATTTTTAGTAGAGACGGGGTTTTACCATGTTGGCCAGGCTGGTCTCAGACTCTTGACCTCAAGTGATCTGCCCGCCTCTGCCTTCCAAAGTGCAGGGATTATAGGCGTGAGCCACGTGCCTGGCCCCATCGCAGCTTTTAACAACAAACCAAAGACCGTCAAAACAAGCCAGCAAGTTCTTGAAGCACAACATGCAAAGCATTCTAAATATCTAAGCGGTGTTTGTCTCCTTCTTAAATTTTAAAGTTCAGCCTATTTTCATATATACTCATAAGGGTTAATCATGTTTTTACAACATTTCTCATCTGTTTACTGACAATCACAGAGGGTTTTTCTAATTTAATTGAATTAAAGTAAATCAAAGAGCATGTGTTGGTTTTCAAACCGGAAAAAGTCAGAACCTGTCTTTCTGTAGGATAAATAGTATTAAAGAGTTGAAAAGTGAATTTGATAATATGATGTTAGCAATATATTCATCTAAAATAAAAATATCTTTCACTTGCGGTCATTTCTTCACCATGGCCCACACAAAAATAACAAAAAAAAGGTTTTTTTAATTCCTATCAGGATTCACAAGGTTATAACTGACTTTGTCAAAGGCTCACAATTTTAACAAGTAGTAGCAAAGAGAACGTAAAAGCTGGGTGATTCATCACTTCATAGAACTAACCCAGCCCAGCGGCTGAGAAGCTGAAGCAATGCCCACCCTGGCTGCAGGGGGCAGGATCTGATTATAAACATGCTACCTCCCTGCTGGTCTCACGGGAGAAAGGGGCTAGGGTGTAATGCTTTTCATCCTTGTCTCTATGTCTTAAAAGAAGCAAACTCAACTTCAAAGTATTCATCAATATGACTGTAAGGGTGCATTAGGCAACTCATGAAAAGTTCAAATCGTGAAACAGATTTTTTTTTTAATTACAAGATAATGAAATTGTCACTATATTTAATTTTTAAAGTATTGTTTCTGAATTACATAGGCTGACATGAAACACCATCTAACTTCTAGGTCAAGATTGAAGATTTTGTCTTTCTTTAAAACAAAAACTTCAGAGTTGTAATATCAACTTTTGAAATAGCAGTCTACTTCAAATATAAGTCTAAATATCGGGAATTTCCTTCCCTAGCCCCTCCGAATTTAAATTCTTTAAGGTAAAGACAAATCGATGCCCAGCCCCACACCCCTTTTTCCATAGTGTGGGTGTGGGTTTCAGCCCCTTTCTAGCCACATTTTATCTGGTGAATGAGGGTCCAGCTCTCATAAAAGCTCCCACACCTCTCCCAGAATAAATAAATTAGCAAACCATCAGGGTTTGAAAATAGTCTTTGCTACAACTGACCCAGTGGAGAAGGCCTCTGAGATTCTCCTCCAAAGAGGCCCAGACCAATGCCTGCACCCCATTCCCAGCCCCACCAGGCCCCTTCCTTGGCACCTGGCTTCCCAGCATGTTTTCAGAACTCCTTGAAGAAGTAGCCCATCCCATCCCCCATTATCTCAGCTTGGCACTCACAGAAGCACAGTGTTCCCCAACATTGCCCACTCCTTATCCTGCTGCTCCTGCATGGGAACCCCTTTAGAATTAATCATGTGACTTCACCAGGATCTGCTATTTCCCTGATTGAACTTAACTGAGTATCAGTTTCCCTCCCCAAGGAGTCCTTTTGATCCTCAAGTTCCTGTTGTCTTACCCCAGATATACTGAACCCCCTTAGCTCTGTTTCCCCACTGGGCAGGGCTCCTGGGTGGGTGTAAGCTAGGAGTCTGTCATTAATGATGACTAAGCAGAAAGGGCCCTTGTTTATAAAGAGCATGCACCTAACCCAGCCATAACAACACCACAACAAATTCTACAAGCCTTGTCTAACCAGCTCCCTCCAGGCCCAGGTTCAGGCTCCTTCGTCTTCCCTTTAGCCCTCTCTGCACCAGGACCCCAGTGCTTAACACATCAGTAGAAATTACCTGCTTCCTCCCCAGCTAAACTCGCAGCTACTCACTCTCTTTCTGATTGCTTGTGCCCAGAGTCAAGTTGTACAAGCCCTATAAAAGTCTCTATTGAACAGCAGAGAATCCAGTCAAACTGATGTGAAAAAGTGAACACTCACATTCTTCTCCTGGGCTTCAGGGAGGTTGCCCGCATCTTCATTGCCCTCTTTTTGTGCCTCAGTTTCTCCACCTTCTTCAGCCTTCTCTGATCCCTGGTCATAAAGGAAACCCAGGATATGAGCTCCAAAAAACAAACAACAACAACAACAACAAAAACCAGGCCACATATGCTGTGGCTTTCTTATTTAGACACACAGTATATAAATGAAGCAAACATAGACTGCCCACTCATTAGGTCACTTAGCAACCAGAGCATAGGATCTCCAAACCCCAAAATGCCGACTGGGATGAGTCAAAGATACAACCTATGTGCGTTGCAGGGTAACAAACTGCCTAAGTGAGGAGTTTCAATTCACCCACTTCAGGCTGATGAGGAGAGATTCAAAGAATTCTATCTTCACACAGTGTTTTCTATTGCTTGTATGGAGGGAGGCTTATAATTTTATAGATTAAAAATTAAGAAGATAGATAAGGTAGAAAGATAAAGTAGACAGGTAAACATACATAGATGGATAAATGGATGGATGCATGGACAGATGGATGGGTGGATGGATGGATGGATGGATGGATGGATGGGTAATGTACAGAGACAGATAGATAAACAGACAGACGGAGGAATGGATGTATGGACAAACATGGGTAGGTAGGCAGGCAGGCATACAGACACAGATAGATAGATAGATAGATAGATAGATAGATAGATAGATAGATAGATAGATATAAAAATAGATAGATAGATATAAAAATAGATAGATAGATAGATAGATAGATAGATAGATAAATAGATAAATAGATAGATGGATGGATGGATGATAATAAGGTTAGGCTTTGTGTCCCCACTCAAATCTCATCTTGAATTATAATCCCCATAATGGTAATAATCCCCACATGTCAAGAGAGAGACCAGATGGAAGTAATTGAATCATGGGGCGGTTTCCCCCATACTGTCCTCATGATCGTGAGTAAGTTCTCACGAGATCTGATGGTTCCATAAGGGGTTCTTCCCTCTTTGTTCAGCACTTCTCCTTCCTGCTGCCTTGTGAAGAAGGTGCCTTGCTTCCCCTTCACCTTCTGCCATGATGGTAAGTTTCCTGAGGCTTCCCCAGCCATGCTGATCTGTGAGTCAATTAAACCTCTTTCCTTTATAAACTACCCAGTCTTGGGCAGTTCTTTATGGCAGTATGAAAACAGACTAATATGGATGGATAGATACAGACAATAGATGATTGATTAGATAGATGGATAGATAATAGACTGATGGGTGGATGGATAGAGAGAGAGAGAGAGATATTAGGACGAAGTAGACATTCTGAGGAAGCTAGCATGGGGACGATGGCTCGAGACACCAGCGCTTACCTCTGTGGTGCTCGGTGCCTCTCCCACTACATCGCCATTGGGAAGGGACGATGCTTCCTCGGGTGATTTTGTCACCTGCATTATGTAAAGTGAGAGTGTTTGAGAATTTTCTTAAGGACAACAGCTTGCATTTCAATGTCTTAACTATTCAAACTATATTTGTCTTCATCCTTAATCTTATCTTCACTAAGTAGGTAGGGCAGTCATTACCACCCACACTTCAGAGACAGGAAAATAAAGGCAGAAAATGTCACACTGTGGGTTAGGGGAAGGACTAAGTCTACACCTCATCCCTGATGCTCTTTCAACTTACAAAATGGGTTCCAGCCTTTTAAAATATCAGGTTGTTTTTATTACAGAGGCACTGCAAGTTCGTGGGTGCAAATTAAGCCACACACACACCCTCCAATCCCACCCTCCTGTGATAATCAGTATTAAAAATGTGATAGGGTACCTCTGCATCCTAATACATAAGGCTATTTTAGGGGGGAATTGATTGTCATTTTTCTTTTATTTTTGTGATTTTGAAACAGAAATGGGAACACAGTTTGCATGACTTCATTTTTAGCTCAATGTACCATGGACATTTGTCCAACTTAATTCATATGATCGATCCTATTGAATCATTATTTTTAACATCTGCTTCATATTAAATATATAATAATTTATTCATACATTCTCCAGTCAGTGGGTGTTCTGAATGTTTGTATGTTTCTTCCACTACAAATAACACTATACTAAACTGAATAAAATGGTGAGGTTATTCTTACTAGTTTTCAAAAAGGTGGCAGCAATTCATATCCCCACAGTGATACATAAATGTCTCCTTCTCCTTTATCCTCATAACCAGCGAAGATGATTGTTATTTCTAATGTTTACCAATATGTTGAGGAGAAAATAGAATTTCATTTTTTGTTTCATTTATACATTTATCATTATTGGAAATAAGGGCATATTTTTAATAAATTTTTAGCTATTTCTATTTCCTCTTCAAATAATTATCTTTATATGTTTTGCCCATTTTATTTGATTTTTTTCTTTCTGTAGACATTGCAGTGAATGCATTGCTCATTTTTACTTCAGTTGTTTGTTCTTTACTATCAATTTTTAGAGTATCTTTCTATATTAAAAATTTTAACCCTTTGTCATGTTACAAATGTTTTTCTCCAGTCTATAGTTTTTACAGATTTTGTTGTATTTTTTTTTAGTTTTTAGTCTTTTTATGGGCAAATTTATCTAACTTTTATTCTCTAAAATATCCTTCTATTACTTTATATTGTTATTAATATCTAGAGCTTTAATCCATCTGGAATTTAATTTAGTATATGATGTAAAGTCAATGTCTACATTTGTTTTCTGCCAGATAGATGGGAAATTTTGCCTATATTATATATAAACCATCATTTCCCATTAAATCCAGATTATATATTTGTCATTTATTATAATATATACATAAATTTATGTTTCTACACTATCCTACATATAAATACTGATACAATGAAAATAAAAATTAAAATATTTTATATAAACGTATATAAATAAAAATATATTTCTCAGATATACATATAAATATATACTGCTTTTATCATTGTAGCTTATAGGACATATTTTAATATTTGGAAAGTCAAGTTGTTACACAAAGTCTGTTTCAAAATTTTCTTGGCTCCTCTCAGACAATTATTATTCCAAAGACATTTTAAGATAATGTTTCTTTAGTTCCAAAAATTAAAAAATAGGATTTTGCTTGAAATAGCACTAAACATTAATTAATTTGGAAAATGTTCATTCCTTGTTGTTAAGTCATTCTATTCAGGGACATTGAAGGTTTATTTCTTCAGTATTTGTTAGTGTCCTTCAGAATAAAATTAAATTATGTTCTTCATAGAGGACCTGTATGTCTCTTGATAAATGTGTTCCTAAACATTTTACAGATTTTTATCACTACCATGAATGGGATATTTTTCCTTCTTACATTTTAACTTACTACTTATAATTATTAATGTAAACAAAACCTACAAATTTTTGTATATTCTTCTTTCATCAAGAAACTTAATAAACCATCTTACCAATTCTAATGCATTTCACTAGAGTTTTAAAGATTTTTAGGCATGTGATTATATCATATGCAAATAAAGATAATTTTTTTTTTTCTTTGAGACGGAGTCCCGCTCTGTCGCCCAGGCTGGAGTGCAGTGGCCGGACCTCAGCTCACTGCAAGCTCCGCCTCCCGGGTTTACGCCATTCTCCTGCCTCAGCCTCCCAAGTAGCTGGGACTACAGGTGCCCGCCACCTCGCCTGGCTAGTTTTTTGTATTTTTTAGTAGAGACGGGGTTTCACCATGTTAGCCAGGATGGTCTCGATCTCCTGACCTCGTGATCCGCCCGTCTCGGCCTCCCAAAGTGCTGGGATTACAGGCTTGAGCCACCGCGCCTGGCCAAGATAATTTTTAAATTTTATCTATGTCTTGTATACATAAGACTTATTACATTATTACAATAACTACAGCTCCTAAAACAATGTTTAGTAATATGGTGATAATAGGTATGCCTATCTTGCTTCTCATTTTAATAGAAATGCTTCAGTATTGCATGGTTCATTATATTTATAATTACCTCTGATAAATGTATTTTATATTTTAAGTTGTTTCCTTCTACTTATATTTTAATCGATTCTTAACTAGAAATATCTGATAAATTATATCAAATATCTTCTTGGCACTTATAGGTGCAATCATATGGTTTTTCTCCATTAATCACTTCATGTAATGAATTATGGCAACTGAATACATTCTGTTTGATGATGAATTATCTTTAATTCACTTCTGAATATATTTTGCTAGTATTTTATTTAGACTTTTGAGAAGGGGCATGGTGGCTTACATCTGTAATCCCAACACTTTGGAGGCCTAGGTGGGAGGATCACTTGAGGCCAAGAGTTCAAGACCAACCAGGGCAACATAGCAAGATCCTTTCTCTACAAAAAAAAAATTTATTAGCAAGGCATGGTGATGTATGCCCATAGTACCAGCTACTTGGGAGGCTAAGACAAGAGGATTGCTTGAGCCCAGGAGTCTGAGGTTGCAGTGAGCCATGATTATGCCACTGCACTCCCAACTGGGTGACAGAGCAAGATCCTTACTCAAAAAAAAAAACAAAAAAAAACAACCAGAGACTTTTACCCTCTGATTCACAACTGAGATTGATCTTAGTACAACTGAAAGTATCCTAAGTAATAGGATAGCTGCTACTAGAAACATAGAGTTTGCTGTTTGGGTCCAACAAAGTAAATGCCTGCTGAAACAAACACAATAGACAATGTTTTTCAGGAAAATGTAAAAATACAGAATCTCCACAACACAAGACTCACTATGTTCAAGATACCATCCAAAATACTTAACATACAAGGAACCAGGAAAATGTTACTCATTCTCAGGAGAAAAAACAACCAGTGAAGACCAACACAGAAAAGATGTGGATGCTGGAATTTGCAGACAAGGTTTTTAAAGCAGCTATTAAAACTATGCTTAAAGATGTAAAGGCAAACATGCTTGTAATGAATGAAACAACTGACATTCTCAATAGAAAAATAGAAATTATAAAAATCAAACAAGTGTAACATTTCAGAATTGAAAAATACAATATATGAAATAAAGAATTTACTAGACTGGATGTAGAATGAAAATGACAAAGACAAAAATAAGCGAACTTAAATCAGTAGAAATTATCCAATATGAAGATCAAAGAAAAACAAGACTGAAAAATATTTTAAGCTTTAGGGAAATGTGGAATAACAACAAAAGATTTAACATATATGTAGAGTGCCAGAAGGGGAAATGAAAACAAATGGAGCAGACATAATATTTGAAAATATAATGGTTGAAAATTTTCTATATTTGGTAAATGATACAGATTCAAGACTCTCAGAAAACCCCAATAATAATAAGTACACCAAAGAAATCATAGGTAGGCATATCATAATCAAATGGCTGAAGACCAAAGATAAAATGAAAATCTTAAAAGCACCCAGAGAAAAATGATACACTACCTACAGGAAACAAGATTTCAAATTATTTTCATGTCTCATCAGAAACTATGGAGATCAGAAGACAGAAGGGAAAAAAACAGATCCAAGGTGTTGAAAGGAAAAAAAAAAAAAACCTGTCAACTAAGAATTTTATATCCAGTGAAATATCATTCAAGAATGAAAGCAAAGTAAAGACACTTCGGACAAAAGAAAACTAAAGAACTTATTGCCAGCAGACCTGCACTACGAAACAATGCTAAATGACTAAAGGAAGTTCTTTGGGCTGAAAGAAAATGGCACCAGATGGAAACTTCACTCTTCAAAAGGCATCAGAAATTTAAAAGTCTGGGTAAGCACAAAAGATTATCCCCTACTAAAAAAAAAAAAAAGAAAAAGAAGGAGACTGTTCAATGGGAACATTACATAGTAGAGTTAATGGTATATGGAAACGTGATACACAGGATAGTATAGCATAAAGTATGGGAAACAGTCAATGGATGCATATGATGGCAATATTTCTGCATATTACCTGAAAGTGTTATAACATTAAGTCTAAGTAGACTGTGAGATATTAAGAATATATATAAGCCGGGCGCGGTGGCTCAAGCCTGTAATCCCAGCACTTTGGGAGGCCGAGACGGGCGGATCACGAGGTCAGGAGATCGAGACCATCCTGGCTAACACGGTGAAACCCCGTCTCTACTAAAAAATACAAAAAACTAGCCAGGCGAGGTGGCGGGCGCCTGTAGTCCCAGCTACTTGGGAGGCTGAGGCAGGAGAATGGCGTAAACCCGGGAGGTGGAGCTTGCAGTGAGCAGAGATCCGGCCACTGCACTCCAGCCTGGGCGACAGAGTGAGACTCCGTCTCAAAAAAAAAAAAAAAAAAAAGAATATATATTAAACACCTAGAAAACCCTAAAGACTTCTCCAAAAAGCTCTTAGAACTAATAAAAGAATTCAGCAAAGTTCCCAGATATGAAATTAATGTACACAAATCAGTAGCTCTCCTATACACCAACAGTGACCAAGTGAGAATCAAATCAAGATCTCAACTACTTTTACAATAGCTGCAAAAAAATAAAATACTTAGGAATATACCTAACCAAGGAGGTGAAAGACCTCTACAAGGAAAATTACAAAACTGCTGAAAGAAATCATCGATGACACAAACAAATGGAAATACATCCCATGCTCACAAATGGGTAGAATCAATATTATGAAAATGACCATACTGCCAAATGCAAGCTATAAATTCAATGCAGTTCCCATCAAAATACCACCATCATTCTTCACAGACCTAGAAAAAACAATCCTAAAGTTCACATGGAACCATAAAAGAGCCCACATAGCCAAAGCAAGACTAAGCAAAAAGAACAAATGTGGAGGCATCATGTTACCTGATTTCAAACTACAGTATAAGGCCACAGTCACCAAAACAGCATGGTACTGGTATAAAAATAGGCACACAGACCAATGAAACAGAATAGAGAACCCAGAAATAAACCCAAATACTTACAGCCAATTATTTTTGACAAAGCAAACAAAAACATAAAGTGAGGAAAGGACACCCTATTCAACAAATGGTGCTGGGATAACTGGCAGGCCACATGTAGGAGAAATGAAACTGGATCCTCATCTCTCACCTTATACAAATATCAACTCAAGATGAATCATAGACTTAAATCTAAGACCTGAAACTATAAAAATTCTAGAAGATAACATCAGAAAAACCCTTGTAAACATTGACTTGGGCAAGGATTTCATGACCAAGAACCCAAAAGCAAATGCAATAAAAACAAAGATAAATAGCTGGGACTTAATTAAACTAAAGAGCTTTTGCACAGCAAAAGGAACAGTCAGCATAGTAAACAGACAACCCACAGAATGGGAGAAAATATTAACAATCTATACATCTGACAAAGGACCAATATCCAGTATCTACAATGAACTCAAACAAATTACCAAGAAAAAAAAATCCCATCAATAAGTGGGCTAAGGACATGAATAGACAATTCTCAAAAGAAGATGTACAAATGGCCAACAAGCATATGCAAAAATGCTCAACATCACTAATGATCAGGGAACACCTCCACCCTTATTTAGACCTGCAGGTGCTGCCCCATGACCCCAACCAAAGCCCATGCAAACCAAAACCACAATGTGATACCACCTTACTCCTGCAAGAATGGCCATAATCAAAAATCCAAAAATAATAGATGTTGGTGTAGATGCAGTGAACAGGGAACACTTCTACACTGCTGGTGGGAATGTAAACTAGTACAGCCACTTTGGAAAACAGTATGGCTATTTCTTAAAGAACTAAAAGTAGAACTACCATTTGATCCAGAAATGTCACTACTGGGTACCTACCCAGAGGAAAAGAAGTCATTATACAAAAAAGATATTTGCGCACACATTTATAGCAGCACAATGAGCAATTGCCAAAATATGGAAGCAACCCAAATGCCCACCAATGAGTGGATAAAGAAACTGTGGTATACAAACATACATATATATACATATATATATATATATATATATATATATATATATATATATATATGAGATACACACACACACACACACACAAACAATGGAAACTACTCAGCCATAAAAAGGAATGAATTAATGGCATTCGCAGCAACCTGGATGGAATTGAAGACTATTATTCTAAGTGAAGTAACTCAGAAATGGAAAATCAAACATTGTATGTTCTCACTCATAAGTGGGAGTTAACTATGAGGACACAAAGGCATAAGAATGACATAATGGACTTGGGGGACTCAGAGGCAAAGGGTGGGAAGGGGGTGAGGAATAAAAGACTACAAATAGGGTACAGTGTACACTGCTTGGGTGACAGATGCACCAAAATCTCACAAATTAGTGGGACTAAAGAACTTACTTGTGTAACCAAATACCACCTGTCCCCCAAAAACCTATGGAAATAAAAATTTTTTTTAATATTTACATATTTATAGTGACTAGAGCAACCACTACCAAATAATGCCAAGAGGCACAGTTAAAAATACAATAGATAAGTTAAAAAGGAAGTCTAAAATATATTCATATACCCAAAAGAAAGCAAAAAAGTATAAAACAGAGGAATGAAAATGGGAGACCAGCTCCAGTCTGTGCCTCCAAGATGACAAATAAAAGAAGGAACAAAGGTCATACCAAAAAGGGCCACGGCCACGTGTAGCCTATTTGCTGCATGAACTATACCTGATGTGTGCCCAAGAAAAAGGCCATTAAGAAATTGTCATTTGAAACATAGTAGAGGCCACAGCAGTCAGGGGCACTTCTAGGCAAGCTTCTTCAACGCCTGTGTGCTTCCCAAGCTGGATATGAAACTACATTACTTTGTGAGTTGTGCAGTTTATAATATTAAAACAAAGTAGTGAGGAATCAGTCTCGTGAAGCTTGCAAGGACCGAACACCTCCACCCCTATTTAGACCTGCGGGTGCTGCCCCATGACCCTGACCAAAGCCCATGTAAGGAGCTGAGGCCTTAAAGACTGAAGAAAAACTATTCTCTGGAGAAAAATAAAGTGGAAATTGTAATTTTAAATAATAAAAATTGAAACGGGGCTGGACGTGGTGGCTCATGCCTGTAATCCCAACATTTTGGGAGGACGAGGTGGGTGGATCACTTGAGGTCAGGAGTTCGAGACCAGTCTGGCCAACACGGTGAAACCTCGTCTCTACTAAAAATACAAAAACAGCCTCATGTGGTGGCACCCGCCTGTAGTCCCAACTATTTGGGAGGCTGAGACAGGAGAATCGCTTGAACTTGGGAGACGGAGGTTGCAGTGAGCAAAGATTGCTCCGTCTCTAAAAATAAAAATAAAAAATAAAATAAATATGAAGACCAATAGAAAAAACAATGAAATAGTAAATATAAACACAATTATGTGAATGATTAATTGTTAATGAACTAAATACTCCAATTTATAACAGAGATTATCAAGATGAATTAAAATGCTCAAGACCAGCTGGGTACAGTGGCTCATGCCTATAATTCCAGCACTCTCGGAGGCCAAAGAGGGAGGATCACTACAGCCCAGGAGTTTGAGACCAGCCTGGGCAACCAGTGGGACCCTCTCTCTATAAAAAACTTAAAAATCAGCTGAGGGCCGGGCGCGGTGGCTCAAGCCTGTAATCCCGGCACTTTGGGAGGCCGAGACGGGCGGATCACAAAGTCAGGAGATCGAGACCATCCTGGCTAACACGGCGAAACCCCGTCTCTACTAAAAAACACAAAAAATTAGCCGGGCGAGGTGGCGGCGCCTGTGGTCCCAGCTACTCGGGAGGCTGAGGCAGGAGAATAGCGTGAACCCGGGAGGCGGAGCTTGCAGTGAGCTGAGATCTGGCCACTGCACTCCAGCTTGGGCGACAGAGCGAGACTCCGTCTCAAAAAAAAAATAAATAAAAAAAATAAAAAAAAATTAAAAAAAATAAAAATCAGCTGAGGATAGCAGTGCATGCCTATAGTCCCAGCTACTCAGATGGCTGAGGCAGGGGGATCACTTGAGCCTGGGAGGGAAGTCGAGCTGCAGTGAGCTATGATCATGCACCGCACTCCAGACAGTGTGAGACTGTCTCAAAAAAAAAAAAAAAAAAATGCACAAAACCCAATCAGATCCTGTTTCCAAAAGACATTATAGAAGCAAAGACATAGGAAGTTGAAAGGAAATTGATGGAAAAAATATCCCAGGCAAACCATAAGCAAAAGAAATCTAGAGTAGTTTTATTGTCATATAATACAGATATAAAGACAAAGGGTATTATCAGAAATTGTAAAAGACAGCTGATAATTACAAAAGAGTCAATCCATCAGGAAGCTATAACAATCATAAATACGAATGTGCCTAATAACATAAGAGTTTTAAAATACAAGAAGAATAAATTGACAGGATTAAAGGGAGGAACAGAAAATGCACAATCATAGTCAGAGATATTTTCAACTGTAGAACAGCTGTGCAAAAATCCAAACTGATAGTCTCTTTTCTTCTAGGAAATTTTAGCCTTTTCAAATTTATTAGAACAACTGATATAGTTAGTTCAATTGCTTCTGCTATATTAATTCATGACAGCCTGTCTTCTCTCTTATGCTTTTTTCCTTTCCTTACTCTTGCTGGCTAAAGTTTCTCTTCATTCTGTTTTCCTCAGCTCTGCCCCCCAGCCTCGTTAATATAAATGTTCTGAAATGCTTCTCTATTTCACTACTGTTTAGTTTCCTATTCATGATAGTCATCATTAAACATAATTCTCTATTAACATTCACAATTACACAATACATGGGTTCCCATCAAGATGGTTCACCTGCAACTGAGACGCGCCCTTTGGAACACTTAGACTTATTTCCCTTCTTTTCGCCATATCCCTCATCCATGAACACTATCCTTGTAATGGATATTTTCACATATCTCCTTTCTCACATAGCCCCATCCACAGTGATGAACTCACTAGTGATACCAGAACTCCTAGATTTTTCCAGGATAGTTTACAATTCTTGATTTCACTATTAGTCAATGTTTTCCTTTACAGAAGTGGCTCTCGACATTGATAAAACATTAAGTTCACCTGGGAGTTCCCTGCCTGAAGCTTCTGTCTTAATTGATCTCAAATGTATCCCTGCCATACTATTTTTAATGGCAAAAACTGCAATTACTTTTGCACCACCCTAATAGCTTTAACGGCTCCCCAGAGACTTCTAATGGGCAGCCAGGTGGAGGCTGACTGCCAATATCTAAACCTCTCTCTGTCCCTCTGGAGTAAGAACAGCTCCCTCGGACCTCCTGTGCCTCCCCACCCAACTCAGTGCTCACTGCCCTGCCCTGTTGACCGCTGTGTTGACTGCTGTGTTGACCACTGCCAGGTTTAAGGGCAGGATGGAAGTGGGCTCTGCCTTTCAAGCTTCAAGCCCATGCCCAGGCCCTTCCTGTAACTGGAACACACCACTGGGGCTGTGCAGGGCCCACAGAGCCACTCCCATCTCTGACAGGCATTTGGACCTTGATTTCCTTCTTCAAACCAAACGTTTTTGCTTTCTAACCTTTCAGGGATTCTCCCATAGTTTCTGATCCTCAGGCAGCACGCTTTCTGGTTTTCCTGCAGTCATAAGATAAGGGGGTGGGGAAGCTCTGCAGCAGCATCTCCAACTGGAAGACCCTGTGGCATCTCCTGAATGATTAGCTCTCTTCTATCTGGTCTGTCTTTGTTTCTGGAACTCCTTTCGTGCACATATCGGGTCTCCAGCATCTGACTTGCAGACTTCTGCCTTTCACTCACAATTTCTATTTCTTTGTGTTTTATTTTATGTTTGATGCCTTCTTCCCTCTGGTCTTCTTGAATGGAGGCCTGAACAGTGCTCTCTGTTGCTCATCTTGTAGTTTTTGTTTGTTTGTTTGAGGGTTTTGGGTTGGGGGGAACAGAGAACAAGTTTATTGGTGAATGCTCATGGCAACCATCATCCAAGAGAGACAAGATGGGGAGGGTGCTGTGACCAGAAAGCCTTCGGGGCTAGATACGCAGTGTCACACAGGGCAAAGGACAGGGCTCAGGGGATGCTGGGAATGTGCCCAGCCACTCAGCATCACACAGACGAGCTCTTCAGGGTTGACAACCATTGCTGTCCTCATGCCCAGCCGCCAGCATCTCTACTTCTTCCTCTGTCATCTTCCCACCCAGTGTGACAAGGACTTGCCAGATTTCAGCGCCCATGATGGTGCCATTCCTTTCCTTGTCAAACACCCAAAGGCCTTCCACATAATCTTAAGACTAGACACCCTAGTCCTTGTTCCTGGCCACAGTCTGAAGCATGAGCAGGAAGTGCCCAAAGTCTAGCACCTTCACGTTCATCTCATCACTCCTGAGGTTCCCCCAGGAACTGGAACACCTCGGCATGGGTGGGGCTCTGGCCCAAGACCCTTGTCATGTCCCCACACTGGCTGTAAGGACCTTGCCATCACCTGTTCAGTCAAACAGCTGGAAGGCATTCTTGAACTCTGCGGTCTGGTTCTCTATGAAGTTACATATCAGACTACTCAGCTCTGCTCAGCTACAGGCCAGAATGTGTCACCTTCCATGAAGAATGACTGCTCAGAGGCCTGTTGTAAAGGATTATATGGTAGAAACTTTGGGGTACAGGTTCTGATGGTATTGCTTAAAGAACTGAGGCCATACCAGTGGGCTTAGTCAAAATTTCCAGAACTTTAGTTGAGAAGCAGATGGGTTCATGAGACTACTAGCCCAAGATCCAGCGGAATGAGGATTAATTACATAGGACTAAATGAATTGGTGAGGTATGATACCCTTTCCTGCAGTAAGGATCCATCTTGTAGTTTCAAATTAGAAAATTCCAGAACATCTTTTGAATGAATTTTGTGCTCCAAATTCATATCTTTTATGCTTCTCAACAAATGTTCCCCCAAATCTCCTTCCGCTTCTTCCTTTTGTGCTCCTTCAAGTGAAGTCGTCTGTCATCTGTCCAGTTTGGCCTTCCTCCTTCAGGTCACTGGGAAATGCCACACTTACTTAAATATTTTGCCATTACTCAAAATTGCTTTCAATAGGAACTCACTAGTGATACCGGAAAATGAGTCTCACAACTTTTCATCACAAGTCACTTTTGGCCAAAAGTTACATGATCCAGATATATTATCCCTGCCTTATTCATTAGACTGAAATGTGTTCTACAAGAAAATCCATTTTCCAATAGAAGATGTTACCATGACTCCAATAGAGGGATTTTAAACCTCTTTTGAGCCATGTTGGTCTGGCTGTTGGAATGTTAGAACTTCCTAATGTGGTTCTCATGAGAAGGACAGCCCTCGTTGGGATGTATAAGCTTTGGCACTGAGGAGTTACATGCCAACAGCAATCTGTAAAGGTAACACTTTAACACTGCTATGACAGCCAGGCATGATGGCTCACACCTGTAATCCCAGCACTTCGGGAGGCTGGGGTGGGAGGATTGCTTGAGCCCAGGAGTTCAAGTCCAGTGTGGGCAACATGGTGAAACTCTGTCTTTACAAAAAATACAAAAATTAGCCAGGCATGGTGGTGCATATCTGCGGTCCCAGTTACCAGTGAAGTTGTGGTGGGAGGATCGCTTGGGTCCAAGAGGTCAAGGCTGCAGTGAGCCGTGATCAGGCCACTGCACTCCAGCCTGGGAGACAGAGCAAGACCCTGCCTCAAAAAACAGAAACAAAAAAATATTGTTATGGCTGTGTATATCTCTGTCAATTAAGGGGAAATCTAATTGCCTATATAACTGGATATCTTTCATTGGTATAATAATAATCCCCTGAATAAATTAATATACTAAAAGACATTGATTGCTGGACGTGGTGGTTCACATCTGTAATCCTAGCACTTTGGGAAGCCAAGGCAGGCAGATTCTCCGAGGTCAGGAGTTCAAGACCAGCCTGGCCAACATGCTGAAACCCCATCTCTACTAAAAAAATACAAAAATTGGCTGGGCGTGGTGGTGCACACCTGTAATCCCAGCTACTTTGGAGGCTGAGGCAGGAAAGTGCTTGAACCTGGGAGGCAGAAGTTGCAGTGAGCCAAGATTGTGCCACTGCACTCCAGCCTGGGCAAGAGAGCAAGACTCCATCTCAAAAATAAAAAATAAAAATAAAAAGACATTGATTATACTGTTGTTTTGCCTGGTATCAGACAACAGGGGCTTAAGTTATGAACCATAACTTCAGTTGTTTTAAATGTTAACTTGATCCTTCTTTAATCTGAATCAAGCATGTTTTACAACAGTGTTTCTCAATTGGGAATTCCCGTCACCTACTCATAAAGTTTTATTAATAAATAGATGTTAGGACCTACTCCAGACCTACTACATCTCGTTTCTTGATATTCTTATCACATGCTTGGTATATTCAGAGTATATTATGTCTCTGAATAATTACATCAAGATTTTTGCTATGCCCATTTATTGTTGTAAATTAGATATAATGTTTTTTGTATTCTTTGAAATAGGCCTAATGATTATGTTTGTAAGTAATTTGGGGGGTTGAATTTATAGTTTTGTTTTGCATGTCACAGAAAACAACAAATTTTCTCATCAAATATAGTATTCTTGTTATGACTTTCTAGTCTTTCACTTTTGAAAATTATAAGCAACAAACAAATGACACCCATTTTAAGTTTTTTGTCATCTACAGATATTTTTGTTAGCATGTTTTGCTTTGATACTTCCCTGAAGTTATTTGTAATGAGCTACAAGCAAAAATGCTTCATCTTTCATGAAGAATGACTGCTCGGAGCCCCGTGGTAAAGGGTTATATGTTAAATACATTTGGGTTCACGTTTCTGATGGCATTGTGTAAAGAACTTTGAGACCATATCCAAAGACTTAGTCAAATTTTCCAGAACTTGTGTTGAGAAGCAGATGGGTTCATTAGATGACTAACCCAAGATCCACAAGATCCAGTGGAATAGGAATTAATTACATAGGATTAAATGAATTGGTGAGGGATGATAGTAGTTTTTGTCTAGAATACTGTTGATATTATTTTAATGTCTTATTTTCCTTATATATGAGGAAGCCCTTTTTGCTTTCTCTTAAGTTTTTCATACATGATAATAATGTTGTAGATTACTAAAATGAATCACTTGTAAATGACCTCTTATTCTGCCTGCCTGACCCCTCCGGAGTTCAAAAATTCTTATTGAATCAGAATACATACATAGTTTTTGGCAATATAGTTATTTGCATAACTTCAATAAGAATCTGTCTTCCTTCTTGCCAGGGCATAATTGAAAACATTGGTTATGTAACCTAGGTCCTGCCTGCCATGTCCTATTAAGAATGATGTTCATTTAATCAGATACGACCACATGCTTTTAAAGAACTAAGGTTGACTTTATGGAACCAATGCTTACTTACAAAGCCCTCTTGGGAAAACTGGCCTAGTCCTTGGCCTCGAACAGCCTGCCTAAGACAAGAAAAATATTCTAAAAGCAATGATGCTGCATATGATGATATGTTTTATGAGCATGCATTTTCTACATAACTGTTAAGAGTACCTATTTTTAGCTTGAGTGAGATTAATTTTCCTTGCTGACACCTTTCCACAATCTTGTTTACTACAACATGACACTGTGATAAGTAATGTTTCCATAAATCAGATGTCTGTCTTTTCAAATGATACTGGAAGTACTCTGTCCCTATGCACAGTATAAACAGCTATAAACCCAAGCAATACGGACAGCACCAAAGGCTCTAGCACAAACTGTGCTGCTAATTAGTGGGGTGTCTTTCTACAAGTCACTTAAGCTCCTTGGGCTTCATGTTGCTCCTCTCAGAAGAGAAGCATCTGGACTGGACAGCCTCTTAGGTATCTCTAGGCCAGGTTTCATAATCCCACGGCCATCCCTTTCTTCCACATGAGAGTTTTATATAACATGACAGTACCTGAGCACAAATCAGGGTAGGATCTAAAAACTGAGATTAGATATTAAAATAAAAATGAGATAAGATAAAACACAGCAGAGGCTGAAATAGATTTATGTGTATTAGGATAAATATACCTCAAAATATGTTTTTTAAAAAAATAAAATAAAAAGCAAGTTACAACAAACAAACCTGTCCCATTTACATTCAATTTGAAGAATAGTGCTGAATATCTCTGGAGTGTTTCATTGACTTTGGTACCCCAGTTAATTATCGCCTCGAATTTCAGAGGTGAACACCTACTATGAGTTATGGGCTCTGATGATGTAAATATGAAAGATATGGTCCCAGGTTCTGCATCTTATCTCTAGTAATCTGTATGTTGCTGTCTGAGTCAGAGGCTTTGTGAAATGTCAATCACTCCACATTGACCTTTTCCCATCATTCTCATTGCCAAGAAAAAAGGCCAGACACAGAAGGCCCTTTACAATATCATTCCTACTAACTTTTCTTGCCTCAGCTCTTATCTTTACCCACTTCCATACCCTGGGTTCTATTGAAACCTCTGAATCTATCCAAAGTATGACTTCACTGAACGAAACATACTCTCATAAATTTCACTGCCTTAGTATATACATCCATTTTCCCATAGTGTCTTGACTATCTTTTTCCACTTACTGAGCTCCTACTAAATCTTCCAATACCAAGTGAGATATCAACTCTTTTCAGAGACTTAATCTAAGGCCTGAGATTGGTGGACCATCTCCATATTCACATAGACAGTTATTATCTACTTATAGAATGCTTACATCTAACTATTCCTCTAGACCATAAAGTCCCTTCAATCAACCAGCCCAGTGTCTGGCCCAGTATGTGCTCAAATAAATTCTCTTGAAAGAATAAATTATAAAATAAATACCCCTAAGAGGTAGGTGGTCATATTTCTCTCTTCATTTTATAGCTGGGAAAACATTAAAAATTCAGGGTCAGCAGGTAAAAAGCATGTAAGGTTTTCTAACTGAATCATATGCTCTTTTCCACTGGGTTCCTCTTCATTTCATGCTGAATGAGAGAGATTATGGATGGAAAGAAATACCAGGACTACAAAAGCCTCAATGAGAAGAGAGGTGAACTCTGAGACTTTTCAGGAGAAATGTAAGAGAAGAGGTCTAGGAAGTGGGCTGCCCCTAGACATGAATGGCAAGTCATTATCTCAGAGAGAGAAAAATGGCAATATCTATGTTGATCGACTTCCAAATGTTTATTTTATTTTATTTTTGTTGCTGAAAATATGAGATTGATCCCGGACACTTTGCATACTGGCAAATAAGTTCATCTGCTCTAACTTTTCCACATAATTTTCTAAAGTCTGTTTTTTTTCCCCTGTAAAACTTAAAGTAGCTTTAGACAGAGTAACTTTGGACAAGGCCATTTGCCATTTGTATGTCCTTCTGCCTTGAAACAAGTTTTATTTGAGTTGTGTTCTTCTCCATTTAGAGCAATCCTTCTCAAGTTTTGACTAGGACATTTTGACTAATAAGAGCTTTCAACTAATAAGAGCACAGGCAATACAACATTGCCATATGCTTAGCTCCAAATATTGCTCCAGGCCGGGCGCAGTGGCTCATGCCTGTAATCCCAGCACTTTGGGAGGCCAAGGTGGGAAGATCACCTAAGGTCAGGAGTTCAAGACCAGCCTGGCCAACATGGTGAAACCTTGTCTCTACTAAAAATACAAAAATTAGCCCAGTGTGGTGGTGGGCACCTGTAACCCCAGCTACTCCAGAGGCTGAGGCACGAGAATTGCTTGAACCCGGGAGGCGGAGGTTGCAGTGAGCCAAGATTGTGCCACTGCATTCCAGCCCGGGCAACAGAGCGAGACTCTGTCTCAAAAAAAAACAAAAAAATTGCTCCAGCTCTTCCTTATGAAAATTTTAAAGACACAGAAAAGTTTTTAAAGATGAACTACACAGATTGAACACTTGCTAACATTTTTCATGTGTCTTGTGAAACTGCACCCTTAAATATTCTAGTATTGTCTTCTAAAAGCAAGGGCCATTCTCTTACATGACTCCAGTATTTTTATCACATCTAAGGAAACTAACAAGAACTCCCTGATGTCATGTAATATCCAATTTCTTTCCAAATTTCCCGAGTTGCCTGCAGTAAATATTTTACAATTACTTTCTTTAGACTTGAATCTCTTAAAAAGTATTAATTGCATCTGATTCTCATATTTCTTCAGTCTATTTTAGTCTAGAACAATTCCACTTCTTTTTATTTATTTATCTTTCATGACACTGAATGTTTTAGGAGTCTGGGTCAGTTATCTTGAAGACCGTTCCAAATTTTTGTTTTGTCTGATTCTTTCTTTGTGATATTATTTAACTTGTTCCTCTTCCTCTGTGTTTTTTATAAACTAGAACTTGGAGCTGGAGACTGGTTGGGATGCAGGTGAAAGGCTTTAGCAAGAACACTTGACTGGTGAGACTATGGACTTCATGTCTGCAACAGGCAGCATATGACATCAGTGAGTCCCATTAGTAGTGACAGTGGTTTGGCTACTTTGTTACGGTTGTGACCAATAGATCTCTTTATTATAAAGATCAGTTTCCCCCTTGAATTTAGCAAATAATGTTTGGCGGGGCCAATACTTTAGCACAAGAAATTTATCTGATTCCCCCAAGAAATAAATTCACCTAATGCCTTTTACCCAGTTTTATTATCCATTCATTAGCTATGCTGTAATCAATTATTACATTGGCTTTGGCAAATGGGTTATTTTTCTAATTCTATCATTTATTTGATATTTGATCTACAAAAAAAAAGTTTACTCTCAACAACCAGGGATGAATTATAGATTCTTGTTTAAAAGGCAGCAAAAAAAAGTTTAGATCTTCTCTTTTAATTATTAATTTTAGAGTAAAATATTGGGGTGATAGTTACCTCCATATGTGACAAATGAGTTTTTTTAATTTTAACAGATTTAAGGGTAGATAGATTTTCTATAAATGTAGCCCTAAACACAAGGGAGTGAAGAGGATATTGGGTTAATAATCAGAAAATGTTGAAATCAAATTCTAGTTCTACAGATGATGAGCCTTGTGACCTGGAGCAATCTACTTGAACTTTTCAGCCTCTTTATTCACTTATCCATATATTTTCTTTGACATCTATTAAATGCTATTATATGAGTTACTTTTTTTAACGGCTGGAATTCCATTGGGAGCCTCACAGTATCTGTTAAGTCGCTAGCCCTCTAGGAGTTTGTTCCTTTTTGTTTGTTTTTGAGAACAGGGTCTCACTATGTTGCCCAGGCAGGTCACAAACACCTGGGCTCAAAATATCCTCCTGCCTCTGCCTTCCTAAGTACTAGGATTACAGGCATGAACCACAATGCCTGGCCTAAGAGGTTGTTCTTGTTGCTTCTGCTACTACTATTGTTGTTTAAAAATATTAATAAAATGCCCATGGTGTATTTGAAAAAAGCAAATTTCATAAAATATAACAATTAGGCATTGAAAATATACCACAAAAAGATGTCTTGCTTGTCGAAAGAGAGATACCAAATTCATGAATGCGGGGCAGAATCAGGAATGGGGAAAGGAATAAAGTGGCCTTACAATTTCCCTGCACTATTTGAGTTTCTTAACTAAAGCAAATATGATATCACATTCATTCTGGAGAAGCATATACATGAATATTATGTATTGTCTCCAGTGTAGTGGTTGTTAAATAGAAGTAAGCATAAGGGACTTTTTGCAAATGTAGATCCCTGGGCCTCTCCCCTGGTGATTTAGGGTCAGTAAGTCTAGAGTAAAACTCAGGCATCTGAATTTTTTTAAATTGTCGAGAGATTCTGATGCAAAGCAGCAACTGTAGAAGTATTGGAAATCGATTAAACAAAAGATACACAAATGGTCATCACAGCATTATTCATGATAGCCAAAACGTGGAAACAACCCAAATAACCATCCACTGGTGAACAGATTCATAAAATGTGGTCCATCCATTCATGCCATGGATAGTAGTCTGCCCTAACAAAGAAAGAAGTGCTGACACCTGGTACAACACAGACAAGCCTTGACAACATGATGCCAAATGAAAGAAGTCAGTCACAAAGGACCCTGTAGTGTATGGTTCCATTGGCATTAAATGCTCAGACGAGGCAAGTATATAGAGAACGAAAGCATTTTAGTGTTTTCCTAGGGGAGAAACTTTGCAATATAGCAAGACACTGTCTCTAAAAAATAAATAAATGAATAAAAATTTTTTTAAATGTATGGCACATCAACTTGATGGAATGTTATACAAAATATTTAGATGACATTATGATACCATAATAGCATAAACATGTTTATGACACAATAATAAGTAAAAATTTTAAACATAGGAATAATAAAATCAATTATGATACATCAGTGTGATAGAGTATCAGACAAAAGTTTTAAATGATCATCATGAAGGCTATAGCCACATGAAAAAAAATATTCTAATGCTATAAAAAAAAGAATAAAAAGATATCACAAAGGGAAGAAATAAGGAAAACATGATTCCTGGAATTTGTGGTGAACAGACAGAAAATACGTTTTTCTACTACCCTCTCCCCCTTCTGTTTATTGGGACTCTTGGTGAAGACAGTAACTCTGTCAAGAATTTGACCTACAAAAGGTTAAAGAAAAAGTCATTTCAAAGCTTTGCCACATTATTATTGACCAAGGATAGAAAATTCCCTTTTGTTTAGATAACCCCCTAGTGGGCCTTTGTAAAAACTAGACTCTCCCCTCCTACCACCCACAGGTCTGGGGTCTGGAAGAAGGGGATTGAGAAGCCGTAGGAATATGGGAGATGTCTACTGAAAGAGAACTTGGATTAAGAAGAGAGATTGAGCTTGGATTAAGAAGAGAGATTGAGCTTGGGTAAAGAAGAGAGATGGGGGAACTTTCCAGAACATAGGGAGAAGAGAGGAAGCTAGGGAATCGGCAGCATGCAGGGACTCAAGGAACTCTGCCCCAATTTCCAGTAGTGGGGAGGAGTAGGACACTGTTTAAAACAATGATGTCTGCCATGTTCTCTTTCACTCTGTGGGAAAATTCCCCCAAAATAATTGTCTATGCATAGTTCCTCGTTCTCACTACCAGCCCTACGTAGACCACTCTGTCTAGACCACATGCTTCTGCCTCCACCTTTCCTCAGAAACTACTTCTGTCATAGCCTCTAATGACCTCCATGTCGTCAAAGCCAGTGGTCACCTTTATGGCCTCACCTGATGCAATCTCTCAGCCACATTTTCACAACTTACATCACCCTCTTCTGTAAAGAGCGGAGCTCCTCCTGGGCATCTGTGACACCACATGCTCCTGGTCTCCTTCTGCCTTCCCCACTCTCCATCTTAGCCTCCTCAACTGGTTTCTCATCTTCCAGGTAACTTTAAACTTGAAGCACCACCTCCGCCCCCACTCTGGTCTCCTTCCTGTCAACTCTCTCATTACTTTGTTTCATCCACTTTTCACAACTTCAGCTCCATCTACACACTCACAGATTCCACGTGTGTGTCTCCAACCAGATTTTGCAGAGACACAGATCAGCATACAATTGCCTACCTCACTTCTTCACTCAGCTGTCTCAAACTTAATTTCTCTTGTCAATATGGTCCTCTCTCAGAGCAGATTTTTACACCCACTGGTTAGAAGTCATCATGGAATCCATCCCTATCCACATTCAATCCATCAGCAAGTCTTAGCAAGTCTCATGAATTAAACATGCACGCAAGTCAAATTCACAGTTCCTGCTTTATTAGCATAATTCTCTATTTAATTATACATAATCAAAGATGAGACATCACTGGAAGAAAAAAACCTGATAAAACCTACCTTGTTCTTGAATCGAGATCTTACCTGTTCCATTTTTACAAGACCAAAATGCAGTTTGGTTCATTTAAATAGAAATAATATAAGGGCATATATCATTATGAAATTAACTCATATAAAGCTATATGAGAAATCAATTCAAAACAAAATAATTGTATAAACACAACCTGGGAGCTCAAATGTTTACATATTTAATGAATGCACTTAAGTTTATTCAAAGTAATGATACTGCCTAACTTAGGTATTATAAAATTTACCATAACAAGGTGAAAACATAGCATAAATATGAAAAGCATAATTTTGGAACTTTTTTTAGTAAAAACTGCATTCTCTCTATGCATAGGACTTCATCAGAATAAGAAGTGTATTAAAATTATGTTAATTTAAAAATCATTTATTAAACAGTCTTGGATGCAGATTTCTACCTTCATTTAGTATTACCTGTTTTGAACCCAATAGAGTTTGTTCAAACTTACCTTTGAGTCTGGAGGAGGAGCCAAACCAAGGAAGGAATAAATAATATTCTCTTCTTTTGCAGAGAAGAAAGAGTCAAAATCCTTGAAGCAAAGAAAAAGAAAGTTTAAAACTACTGCACACTTGTGAGCCAGTTTATTTATGGAAACTGATCTTTTTATTTATTAGTTCTTAAGTGGGAAGCTCACACAAAAAGTCATCCCAGTTTGCTTTGTCAAAGATGACTAACCTCCAGAGTTAAGAAATCTAAGCATGAACTTTACATTTGTTTTTATACACTTTCATTGTGCCTGTATACCACAGCAAGAGCGCACACACACACACACACACACACACACACACCCCTACCCATGTCCGGGAATTGCTGACAGGGCCCAAATATACACAGTAAATGGCTTTTCCAAGTTTCACACCACCACCTGGTTTACTTATAATCTGGCCCTAAGCATTTGGTCCCTGATCAGCTGAGACTGAGAAGATACAGGCTGTCTATACTGTGATTAAAGTATCCCTAAGGGCCCAGATGCATCTCAGGCCCTCCCAACATGAACAGGCACAAGACCATCGGGGGCATAGAGGGCGACTGTTTTGGCAAAATGGGAACAACTGGAGTGATCAGAAACTTGGTAGTGGATTGAAATCTGATGCTCAATGAAGCTCCCACCCCATCCAGATCCTACCAGGGCCAGTCCTTCACCAGGCAGGTCCAGCCCTACACCACCTTCCCAGTAACATAGCTGTCAATAGCTTAGAAGAGTTTCAGTCTTTATAATAAAAACATAAACAATATTCCCCCAGGCTACTTTACTACTGCCAATCTTTGTCATCAAGGCCTTGATGCAATTTCAACAGTGTTGCAAAAAGGCTCACAAAGTCACAGGCGTTTGTCTCATTTAACAGGGCAACACACAAAACAACTTAGTTGTTCTTTGCCTACCCTACTCTTAGTGTATGTTAAAAAGCTTAAAACCAGGCCGGGCGCGGTGGCTCAAGCCTGTAATCCCAGCACTTTGGGAGGCCGAGAAGGGCGGATCACGAGGTCAGGAGATCGAGACCATCCTGGCTAACACGGTGAAACCCCGTCTCTATTCAGAAATACAAAAAACTAGCCGGGCGAGGTGGCGGGCGCCTGTAGTCCCAGCTACTCGGGAGGCTGAGGCCGGAGAATGGCGTGAACCCGGGAGGCGGAGCTTGCAGTGAGCTGAGATCCGGCCACTGCACTCCAGCCTGGGCGACAGAGCGAGACTCCGTCTCAAAAAAAAAAAAAAAAAAAAGCTTAAAACCAGCCAGGTGTGGTGGCTCATGCCTCTAATCTCAGCACTTCGGGAGGCCAAGATGGGAGGATCCCTTGAACCCACGAGTTCAAGACTAGCCTGGGCAACATGGTGAGACCCTGTGGGCATGGTGGCACACACCTGTGGTCCCAGCTACTTGGGAGGCTGAGGTGGGAGGATCACTTGAGCCTGGCAGATCAAGGCTGCAGTGGGCTGTGATTGTGCCATTACACTCTAGCCTGGGAAACAGAGCAATGCCCTGTCTCACAAAAAAAAAAAAAAAAAAAAAAAAAGAAGTTTAAAACTAAATACAGGTCACAGCTATTGAGAAAAAAAGTATTATGTATTCCTGCGTGTTACTCTTTTTTTTTTTTTTTTTTTGAGAGAGAGAGAGAAAGTCTCGCTCTGTCTCCCAGGCTGGAGTGCAGTGGCACAATCTCTGCTCACTGCAACCTCCGCCTTCCAGGTTCAAGCAATTCTCCTGCATCAGCCTCCTGACTACCTGGGATTACAGACACGCGCCACCATGCCCAGCTAATTTTTGTATTTTTAGTAGAGACAGGGTTTCACTATGTTGGTCAGGCTGGTCTCAAACTCCTGACCCCAGATGATCCACCCACCTCGGCCTCCTAAAGTGCTGGGACTACAGGTATGAGCCACTTATTCAAAGTGTTACTCTTATTCAAAGCTTTATTGTTTTCCTATCCATTGCCTCAAGTCTCTCAGTGATTAATTTTATTCTTTTATACTGAATACATGTTTGGAAGCTGCCTCAAATCTTGGTTGAAAGGAATATAACAACATGAGTAAGTGCAGGAACTCTGGTATCAGAAATTCTGATTGATTCCCAGAGTACACGCTTACCAATCATTGTTAAAAGATTACATGAGATACTGCGTTAATAGTAGTAGTAGTAGTATTAAGTTGGTGAAATGTAATAAAGTAAATCTATGCTATTTCCCAAAAATGCCATATATAAAGTTCTGAAAGCTTCTTTAGTTAGCCAACTCTAGATTTCAAGGCAAGAAAGATTTTCTTATAGTTGAGTGAATTAGTCTTTTGCTTCAATTTAAGACCAAATACCTTCTTCAGAATTTCAGAAGGCTGAAGAACAATTCATCATTATCTTTCACTTGATGCTACCAAATATATGTAGAAAATAATGAACATAAAACAGGTTTTCAACTCCCAGTTCTGCTGGGGTTATTATGGCAGATTAGAGGCCCTGAAAAGCTGTCTCAAAAAAAAATTTTTTAACCCAATTAAGAAAAAACTAAAAGTATAAATACACTGCTGAGCTGGCAGAAAAGACTCCGGCCAGTGAGAGCGTGAATCCTGAGAGTAAGCACGCACCAAAGCCACCATGCGTGCTGAGAGTTTCTGACACACACACGACACCTTTATCATCACGTTGACACTGAAGAGGAAAAAGGAGGAAGGAGATAAAGCCCAGAGCCTCGTCAAGGTGGGGAGTTTCATAAGCACACACACCAGAACTCCAGAGGGTTCTGCCTTCAAAGCAAATGTGAATGAGAAATAACCCTGCCAGGCAGAACGGAATGGAAGGAAACTTCCCTGATTCAACTTTGCTTCTGGGTGGAGGGGAAAATATTCTCCTCTGAGAATTTATAACCACAAGTAGCATTCACGAGAGGTTGCAGTTCAAATTCCCATGCTATGTGTGATCCTAAAAAATCTTAAAAGGAAATCTGAGTTTAAGATGTGTCTAAGTTTGATGCAGAAATAAACTCCAGGCCTCAAAGAGTATCCACCGCTGTGATTTGAATGTATCCGCCAGAAAGCATGTGTTGGAAACTTAATCCCCAGTGCAACAGTGTTGGGAGGTGGGGCCTACGGGGAGCTGTTGAGGCCATAAGGGGGCCATCCTCATGAACTGATTGAAGACGTTTATAAAAAGGCTTGAAGCTCGGAGTTGTATCTCTCCCTTTCTCTTGCTACTGTGATGCCTTCAGCCATGTTTGACGCAGCCAGAAAGCCCTCATCAAATGCTGTCCCTCGATCTTGGACTTTCCACCTCCAGAGCCATGAGCCAAATAAACTTCTATTGTTTATAAACTACCCAGTCTGTGGTATTCTGTTATAGCAGCACAAACAGACTAAGATAGCCACAAACAAAGTTTTTAAAAATGAGCAGTTTGAAGTCAAAAGTTATAATATAAATAAGGGAATAAAAAGAAAATATGAGTGAGAGCAAGAAGAAATAACAGAAGGTGGAATTAAAAATCAGAATCAGATATGGGAATTATCAGGCAAAGAATACAAAACAGCTATATTTAATATATTTAGTGAAATAAAAGAAAAACTTGAAGACAGAATAAATACCTAGAGCGAACAATCAAGCAAATTTAGAAAGGAACCAAAAAGAACTCCCGAAAATAAAAAGACATAATAGCGGAATTGTAAAACCCAATATGCGGATTAGACAAAAACACCTGAAGAGTAAATTAGCTAACTGGAAGATGCAATCAAATCATCCAGGCTGGGTGTGGTGGCCCATGCCTATAATCCCAGCACTGTAAGAGGCAGAGAAGGGAAGATTGTTTGAGCCCAGGAGTTCAAGACCAGCCTGGGCAACATGGTGAGACTCTGTCTCTATTTAAATAAATAAATAAATAAACAAACAAACAAATAATCTAGAGAGGAAAAAAGAGATGAAAAATGTGGAGGAAATATTACTGTATGAAAACAGTGTGAGAAGTTCTAACAAATGTCTTATAGGAGCTCTTGAAGAAGCAAATAGAGATAATACGGGAAAACCTAAACTCAAGCATATAATTGCTAAACATTTTCTTTTTTTAATGTTTTGAGACAAGGTCTCACTATGCTGCCCAAGCTGGTCTCGAACACCTGGGCTCAAGCAATTCTCCCACCTCAGCCTCCCAAAGTGCTAGGTTTATAGGCATGCACCATCTTGCCTGGCCAGTTACTAACAATTTTCTAGACTTATTGAAAGATAACAACCCTTAGTCTCAGGAAGCCCAGTAAATAATTCTAAACTAGATAAATAAAAATAACTCTAAACCTAGACACATCGTAGAGAAATATTATTAAAAGCAACCAGAAAGAGAGGAAGAAGAGGAGGAAGAGGAAGAAGAAAAGAAGAAAGGATGGACAGAAGAAGAAAGGTAGGAAAAGAAAAAGGAAAAAAGAAAGTTTCCCAATAAAAGAATAGTGATGAGACTGACAGCTGACTTCTCAATAGCAACATAGAGGCCAGGTGAAAGTAAAATAATAATTTCAATGTGTTTAGAAAAAAATAATAATCAGCCCAGAATTCCAGACTCAGTAAAACTATTTTTTCAAGCATGAAGGTGAAAGAAAGACAGTCATCTGGAAAATATTTTTTTTGTTTGTTTGTTTTTGAGACGGAGTCTTGCACTGTCGCCCAGGCTGGAGTGCAGTGGCGCAATCTCGGCTCACTGCAAGCTCCACCTCCTGGGTTCACGCCATTCTCCTACCCCAGCCTCCCAAGTAGCTGGGATTACAGGTGCCCGCCACCCCACCTGGCTAATTTTTTGTATTTTTAGTAGAGACAGGGTTTCACCGTGTTAGCCAGGATGGTCTCGATCTCCTGACCTTGTGATCCGCCCACTTCGGCCTCCCAAAGTGCTGGGATTACAAGTGTGAGCCACCGCGCCCAGTGAAAATATCATTTTTTAAACAAACAAAACCTTAGAGAAGTTACCGCCAAGAGACCTTCACTTAAAGAAACTTATAGGATGTATTCAGGAAGAAGAAAATAATTCCAGATGGAATATCTGAGGTTCAAGAAGATAAAATTAATAGTAAATATGTGGGTAAATCTAAATCTGAACAAACATTGACTGTACAACCAATAAAGAGAAATGCCTAATTTGTGGAGCAGGATGAGAGGCCAACTGAAATACTGAAAAACCAAACACATGTAAACAGAGAGAGTGATTAGGGTTAAAGTGTCTAAAGGCCCTTTTTAATGTTTGGGACAGACCGAGTGCGGTAGTTCACATCTGTAACCTCAGCACTTTGGGAGGCCAAGGTGGGCAGATCATCTGAGTTCAGGAGTTCAAGACCAGCCTGGCCAACATGATGAAACCCCATCTCTGCCAAAAATACAAAAAAATTAGGAGGACACGGTGGTGCGTGCCTGTAATCCCAGCTACTCGGGAGGCTGAGGCAGGAGAATTGCTTGAACCTGGGAGGTGGAGTCTGCAGTGAGCCAAGACTGCACCACTGCACTCCAGCCTGGGTGACAGAGTGAGAATCTGTCTTTCAAAAAAAAAAAAAGTTTGGGACAAAAGTAAGGATACTGATTATCTTTAAGTATGTATGTTAAAATAGCTAAGTTAACCACTAAAGGGATAGATTATTTGAATTGAGTAAAGGGCAAAATAAAATTAGAAAAAAGAGACTTTAGTAAGTAAAATTACATCAAGAAAGGATTTTTAAAAATTGCAAAACTGAGAAAAATTAAAAGCATATAACAAAGTAGAAGAAACTCCAAATATACTCATAATTTCAATGCGTGGGTCAAAAAAGAAAGGTATAAATGTTTTAACATTTATACTTAACGATAAAGAAAATACTGCAGGCCGGGCGTGGTGGCTCACGCCTGTAATCCCTGCACTTTGGGAGGCCAAGGCCAGCGGATCACCTGAGGTCAGGAGTTCAAGACCAACCTGGCCAACATGATGACAGCCTGTCTCTACTAAAAATACAAAAAATTAACCGGGCATGGTGGCGCCTGTAATCCCAGCTACGCGGGAGGCCTGAGACAGAAGAATCACTTGAACTCGGGAGGCAGAGGTTGTAGTGAACTGAGATCAGGCCACTGTACTCCAGCCTGGGCAACAAGAGCAAAACTCCACCTCAAAATATAATAATAAATAAATAAAGTAAAAACAAAACAAAACAAAAAAAAACAAAAGATATCAAAATACATGGAATGAACTGACAGTACTCAGGGAGAAATGTCTAGCCTTAAATATTTACATTAGAGAAGAAAAAAAGGTTAAAAGTGAGCTAAGCATCTAACTGAGGGGAGAAAAAAAAACAAAGTGTATAGAAGCAAAAAATGATAAAGGCAAGAGCAGAAATTTTAAAAATAAGAGAAAATTTAGCTATAAAGATATAAATATAGAGAGATCAGAAAGAATCAATAAGCCAAAAGACCAAAAACAAACAAACAAAAACTATGAGCAACATAAATTTAAAAAAAAAAAAATCACAGAAGACACAATAGAAACGTTAGGAATGAAGAGAGGACATAACTACCTGTTTTAAATAGGTCTTAAGAATACCTTATTTAAAACTTTGGGGGATGTTGATAATGGGGGAGGCTCTGCATGTGTGGGAACAGGGGGTATATAGGAAATTTCTGTACCTGCCTCTTAATTTTGAAAAAAAATGTTATACTAGACTTTAAAACTTAAAAACAAGCTCAAGGCTGCCATGGACCATGAAGGCAACACTGCACTCCAGCCTGGGCAACAGACAAAGACCCTGATTCTAAAAAACAAACAAACAAACAAACTAGCCGTCTTAGAATTTATGGAAACAGAATTATGAAAACCAACTTATGAAAAAGTAGAAATCTAAATAGTCCATTCCTTAAGGAAACTGAAATATTTCCCGCAGAGAAGAGCCCAAGCCTAGCGAGCTTCCCAGATGAATGAGAGGCTCTCTAGAAGAAAATTCTATTTCTTTGGGAATAGGGGATTGCAATGGGAACACATGTGTCATAGTAAACTATGTGCATATTCAGGGAGGTAAAAGAAGACACAGGTTTTTAAATGAAAAATAACGTCTGGACATAGTGACTCACACCAGTAATCCCAACACGTTGGGGGGTCAAGGCAGGAGGACTGCTTGAGCCCAGGAATTCAAGACCAGCCTCAGCAACATAGGGAGATGCCATCTCTACAAAAAATACAAAATTTAGCTAGGTGTGGTGCCACACACCTATAGTCCCAGCTATTCAGGAGGCTGAGACAGGAGGATTGATCAAGTCCAGGAGGTTGAGGCTGCAGAGAGCCATGATCATGCCACTGCATTCCAGCCTGAGTGACAGAGCAAGACCCTTTCTTTCCAATGACTATCACTGGTGCAGAGGGCAAGGGATGTGATCAGGGAGAAGCACACAGAGAGCTTCCACATTTCTGGTAATAGTATCCTGTCCTTCTTAAACTGGATGGTGCATACAGTGGTCATTCATTGTATCATTCCTGTTTAAATTATGTATTTCTTATCATATACAGCATATTTCAAAATAAATTTTAGGAACATAACATAGTTTGTTCAGTAACATCGATATGTTGAGAAGCCCTCTCCCCACCCTAATTAGGTTTGCATCCTGTGTTTCCTTACAGCCCTGAGTGCCCGGAGACACTCGTTCCTCTGCTAAACGGGCACCTCTGTACTGAATGATCCGGGTCCTCTTTGGTTGTGTTCAGTCAGGCCCAGGCTATCTTGGTCCCAGGCAGGCACTCTGGCCCTTACCTGGGCTAAAATGCACAGATGCCAACTTGTCATCAACAGATGCGTCTGCTCTTTCCAGTTCACATTCCTCTGTCAGGCGGGGAGCCTGGCCTCAACTGTGCCTGGCTTCCAGTGTGGTGTCTCCTTTCTCAGTCTAACAGTTGTCTACCCTGGCTCTCAGGATAATATCTTCATTTGCTCTGCGTAGAGTAGCAGAAGTTCAAACTGGCAGAGGCAGGAAGGCACTGAGGACTACCCTTGACACCCAGTCCCCTCACTGCCCACTGAAATCTACTGCTTTTCTCTGGGGTCTCCTTCCACCTGTTGCCATCATCAGGCATGGCATAGGGTTGACCAAGAATCTTCAGAAGCCAAGGAGACCACTTAAATAATAGTTATATACATTTTAATCATGTAGAAAGGACACTATCTAGACTGATGTTATTTTAAGCCTGCATATCCTTCAGAACTTTTGAGTCTCCTTTTAAAATCTTAGCACACAATAAAAATAATGATTTTTACTTACTTTCTGGAAACAAAGCCCTGTTCTTCATGAATGTACTTTTGTAAGTGTGTCCATAGACCACAGAAAAGCAAATTAAGCAAAGCTTCTCGTAAGATAAACTACAAATACCTCTCTGAAGGTAGAAATGAAAAGAATAGGCCAGACGCGGTGGCTCACGCCTGTAATGCCAATACTTTGGGAGGCTGAGGAGGGCGGATCATGAGGTCAGGAGATCGAGATCATCCTGGCTAACGCGGTGAAACCCCGTCTCTACTAAAAATACAAAAAATAAGCCAGGCGTGGTGGCGGGTGCCTGTAGTCCCAGCTACTTGGGAGGCTGAGGCAGGAGAATGGCATGAACCCAGGAGGTGGAGCTTGTAGTGAGCCAGGATCATGCCACTGCACTCCAGCCTGGGTGACAGAGCAAGACTCTGTCTCAGAAAAAAAAAAGAAAAGAAAAGAAAAGAAAAAATTTCTTTCCAACAACTTGATTTATTAAGTACGATCTATAAACTCCGGGAAAAAAAAGAAGTGATCTTAAGGTGAAATGAACTATCAAATGTATAAAACAAAATTGTTGTTATAACCATAATGCCCAGAACAGTTTTCAAACTAATTAAAGTTACACAAATTCATCTTGTATCTATAGTAAGACTTTATTTCTACAAGTCAATTTTATAAAAGTGAAAACTTGCTGGGCACAGTGGCTCACACTGTGTAGTCCCAGCACTTTTGGAGGCCAAGGCAGGAGGATCACTTGAGGCCAGGAGTTCCAGAGCAGCCTGGGCAAAATAGGGAGACCGTCTCTACAAAAAACTTAAAAATTAGCTGGGTGGAGTACTGCACTCCTGCAGTCCCAGCTACTCAGGAGGCTGAGGCGAGAGGATCACTTGAGCCCAGGAGAAAGAGGCTACAGTGAGCTATGATTGCACCACTACACTCCAGCCTGGTCGACAGAGAAAACTTACCATGTTCCTGTGCAGATACACGTGTGTGCACACTGCAACGCTGAACAGAATTCCTAGCTAAATGTATAATATTTTTGAACACGTGACCTCAATTCTTCAAAATAAAAGAAAGAACCTGAAATAATCCCCAAAACTTCTGAATCATCATGATATTGTTTCTGTCCTTTTCTAAATCTTTTTTTTTTTTTTTTTTTTTTTTGAGACGGAGTCTGGCTCTGTCGCCCGGGCTGGAGTGCAGTGGCCGGATCTCAGCTCACCGCAAGCTCCGCCTCCCGGGTTCACGCCATTCTCCGGCCTCAGCCTCCCGAGTAGCTGGGACTACAGATGCCCGCCACCTCGCCCGGCTAGTTTTTTGTATTTCTTAATAGAGACGGGGTTTCACCATGTTAGCCAGGATGGTCTCGATCTCCTGACCTCGTGATCCGCCCGTCTCGGCCTCCCAAAGTGCTGGGATTACAGGCTTGAGCCACCGCGCCCGGCCTTCTAAATCTTAAATATTGATTATTCATAATGGATCTACCATCCAGCTATTGGATGGTAGAAACAGATCATGACCTGACAGTTGTGAACAATTTCAAATGCTGACTCAAAATTAATCTGGTTTAGAAAATTTCTTTTTTTTTTTTTTTGAGACAGAGTCTCGCACTGTCGCCCAGGCTGGAGTGCAGTGGCCGGATCTCAGCTCACTGCAAGCTCCGCCTCCCGGGTTTATGCCATTCTCCTGCCTCAGCCTGAAAATTTCTAATAAACACACACACAGCAGGATTTTTAATAGAAGCACGTACTCACCCCACAGTACTGCTCCTCATTGAAGATCTGGGGAGGCAAAGGAATCCCATTTTGAGGTTTTTTCTCTCCAGGAACATTCTCTCTCATCCACCTCCTATTGTCTTCATCTCCAGCAATATCTAATTCCTTAAAGTCGATTTTATTCGCTTCCAAAAAACCCACTACTTCTTGCTGTTTCTTCCTAATCTGGTCAAGAGTAGAGAAATATTATTAGGCTGTTTATGAAAAATATTTTGTTTACATGTACAAAAATTAAATCCTTCCTCTAGTTACACTATACAACACAAATAACTTTATTAAGTATTCAAACAAGGAAAATAATAGAATCACACCTCTTTGTTATAAAGGGTCAACAAAATGACTATTTAATTTCTGAAATTTTAGTATCATCAATGTTTAAATTATTATATAATCAGGCTGGGTGCGATGGCTCACACCTATAATCCCAGCACTTTGGGAGGCCGAGGCAGGTGGATCGCCTGAGGTCAGAGGTTCAACACCAGCTTGGCCAACATGGTGAAACCTCGTCTCTACTAAAAATACAAAAATTAGCCAAGCATGGTGGCACACGCCTGTAATCCCAGCTACTTGAGAGGCTGAGGCAGGAGAATCACTTGAGCCTGGGAGGTGGAGGTTGCAGTGAGTTGAGATCATGCCACTGCAATCTAGCCTGGGTGACAGAGCAAGATTCCGTCTCAAAAAATATATTAATTAATTAATTATTGTGTAATCAACTGTTAAAACTAAATTTGGGCTTTAGAAGACTCCGTAGGAGTCCTAGGTAATGAACTGCAACCTAGCTTAGTACGTAAACAAACTGAAAACCTAACTAGAAATTAGCCTTTGTAACCAGAGCTGAGTTTCAGTTAATGACAGCAGACAAGCTTTAGCCAATCACAGAAGGTCAACTGTTAAACCACTTTCAAATAAGGCAAACACTGAGTTAGAACCAACCTAGCTATCTGTACCTCACGTCCTTTTTCTGAATGTCATCTCCTTTTCTCTGGCAATAAATATAACCTGCACGTGTAGTGGGGCAGAGCTTTGTGAACCATTTTTTGGCCTGGACTGCTGCCAGATTCTGGAATCACAGAAGCCAATTAAGATCTACAAACGGCCGGGCACAGTGGCTCACACCTATAATGCCAGCACTTTGGGAGGCCGAGGCAGACAGATCACCTGAGGTCAGGAGTTCAAGACCAGCCTGACCAACATGCAAAAACCCCATCTCTACTAAAAACACAAAATTAGCCAGGCGTGGTGGCACATGCCTTGTAATCCCAGTTACTACAGGGAGCCTGAGGCAGGAGAATCCCTTGAATCCAGGAGGCAGAGGTTGCAGTGAGCCAAGATTTTGCTATTGCGCTCCAGCCTGGGCAACAAGAGCAAAACTCTGTCGGAAAAAAAAAAATCTACAAAACTAGATGAGTTGTAATGTTGTCTTTTAACATGACCTAATTGGAGTAGAGACTCTCTCGTATCTTTTTTGCAGTCTTCAAAATACTTTTAATTTTTTGCAAAGCTTTAATGGCCAAAAAGTAAGTAAGAATTAGGAAGACAAGGGATTGGGAAAAGGGAAAGAAGAGAAAAAAGAGGCCAGACAATGTGGCTCATGCCTATAATCCCAGGAATTTGGGAGGCTGAGACAGAAGGATTGCTTGAGCCCAGGAGTTTGAGGTTACAGTGTGCTGATTGTCCCACTGCACTCCAGCTTGGGTGACAAAGCAGGACCCTGTCTCTTAAAAATAAAATAAAAATTTTGTTTAAAAAAGAAGAGAAGGCCGGGTGCGGTGGCTCACACCTGTAACCCCAGCACTTTGGGAGTCCGAGGCGGGCAGATCACGAGGTCAGGAGTTCGAGAACAGCCTGACCAACATGGTGAAATCCTGACTCTACTAAAAATACAAAAATTACCTGGGCGTGGTGGTGTGCACCTGTAACCTCTGCTACTCGGGAGGCTGAGGCAGGAGAATCGCTTGAACCTGGGAGGTAGAGGTTGCAGTAAGCCCTGCACTCCAGCCTGGGGGCCAGAGTGAGACTCTGTCTCAAAAAAAATTTTTTTTTATTTACTTTTTAAAAAATAAAACAAAAGAATAAAATAAAAAATATACTTTACTATGAAATTCAAATATCAAGTATACCCACACTAAAATGCATTTCACTCAGTTATGAAAATAAGAGTATTAGTCACATTGAACTAAAAGTAGCTTTAGAAATATTACAGGAGATTAAAAAGCTCACACAGAGATTACTGGAGGGGAAGGGCACAAGCTAGGGCTAGAAAAAGCTGGAGGATGTTTCTCCCAGCACATAAAAAAGCCACACAGCGAAACAACCCTTTTCTCCCACAGATGCCTCCTTTCCTGCTCACACCTGGCTCCTCTCTGAGAGCAGTGTAGTCACACCTAAGGGAACACGGTTGAATATCCTTTCTCTACCTGTGTAATGTGTAATGACCGTATCTGCCAGTAGCCATTTCGTACCAACGTGGCCATCCCTCAAGCTTAGAACTCCTTCCCCATAAACAATTACAAAAGCAATTACAATTTTCTCTCTTCAAAGAATTCACTCCTGGAAATGTGTGATGTCATCTTTTATAAACACTGGCAAATAAGTTACAGCAGACTCTGTGGACCCCATTTTAATAACCACAGGGAGAAACTGACAGAAAGTGTAATCAGGCCAGGTGCGGTGGCTCATAACTGTAATCCCAGCACTTTGGGAGGCTGAAAGCAGAAGAATCGCTTGAGCCCAGGAGGTCAAGACCAGCCTGGGCAAACAAATTTTTGTCGAGAGACCACATCTCTACAAAAAATTTAAAAATTAGACAGGGGTGGTGCATGCCTGTAATCCCAGCTACTCAAGAGGTGGGAAGATCACTTGAGCCTGGGAGGTGGAGGCTGTAATGCTATGATCACACCACTGCACTCCAGCCTTGTTAATAGAACAAGACCCTGTCAGAAAGATAAAGAAAGAAAGAAAGAAAAAGGCCCAGGCGTGGCGGTGCATGCTTGTAATCCCAGCACTTTGGGAGGCTGAGGTGGATGGATCACGAGGTGAAGAGATTGAGACTATCCTGGCCAACATGGTGAAACCCCATCTCTACTAAAAACACAAAAATTAGCTGGGCATGGTGGCACGTGCCTGTAGTCCAAGCTACTTGGGAGGCTGAGGCAGGAGAATTGCTTGAACCCGGGAGGTGGAGGTTGCAGTGAGCAGATATTGTGCCACTGCACTCCAGCCTGGAGACAGAGACTTCGTCTCAAAAAAAAAAAAAAGAAAAAGAAAAAAAAAGGAGGAAGGAAGGAAGGGAGGAAGGGAGGGAGGGAGGGAAGGAGGAGAAAGAAAGGGTAATCAGATAAATAATCAATCAACAGTTATTTATTGAATTTCTACTTTGCACAATACATTGTGCCAAGTCCTTCATGTGAATAGATTCTTAAACTGCTTGTTTGGGTGAAAAAAAAAAGTACAGAACTAATTGGTGCAATATAGATACAGAATACACTCAGGATAATGAGGCAAAAGTATGGCCATTTATTAAGAGTAAGATTAAAACGTGGCCGGGTGCAGTGGCTCAGGCCTGTAATCCTAGAACTTTGGGAAGCTGAGGTGGGCAGATCATCTGAGGCCAGGAGTTCGAGACCAGCCTGGCCAACATGGTGAAACCCCATCTTTACTAAAAATACAAAAATGAGCCAGGCATGGTGGCGCATGTCTGTAATCCCAGCTACTTGGGAGGCTGAGGCAGGGGGATCACTTGAACCCAGGAGGCAGAGGTTGCAGTGAGCCCAGATCATGCCATTGCACTCCAGCCTGGGTGACAGAGTGAGACTCCGTCTCAAAAAAAAAGAAAAAAAAATGACAGATTTAGGCCAGGCACAGTGGCTCATACCTGTAATCCCAGCATTTTGGGAGGCCGAGGTAGGTGGATCACCCGAGGTCAGGAGTTTGAAACCAGCCTGGCCAACATGGCGAAACCCTGTCTCTATTAAAAATACAAAAATTAGCTGGGTGTGGTGGCACTTATCTGTAATCCCAGCTACTCAGGAGGCTGAGGCAGGAGAATCGCTTGGACCCGGGAGGCAGAGGTTGCAGTGAGCCAATATTGCGCCACTGCACTCCAGCCTGGGTAACAGAGCAAGACCCCGTCTCAAATTTAAAAATAAAAATAATAAATAATAAATAATAAATAAATAAAACTTTAAATATTTTCTTTGACATGAAAATATCTAATATCTCAATTTTTTAAAGGCTTCTCATCTCATATAAAAACAACTCATAAAAATGTTTTACAGAGCACAAGGGCCCCTTGTCATTTTCATGTGCCTTGTTTACAAGAAGGACTACACTTTGAGGGTTTTTTTTTTTAAATTATTATTATTATACTTTAAGTTCTAGGGTACATGTGCATAACGTGCAGGTTTGTTACATATGTATACTTGTGCCATGTTGGTGTGCTGCACCCATCAACTCGTCAACTTTGAGGGTTTCAAACAAATGCTGTAAAAGGTGCATGCCTGTCCCAAATCTAATATCTGGATGCAAACCCTCTTTGAACTAAACTCAACTCCTTTCTTAGAGATATGTGAACCAAAATATCTATTTTATTCACTTTTGCCAAATTTAATGACTCACGTATAGGGTGTTAGGGTGTTTCTTTGGGGATTTTGTTTCTTGTGTTTTGTTTTGTTTTGTTTGAGACAGGGTCTCCCTCTGTTGCCCAGGCTGGAGCACAGTGGCACGATCTTGGCTCACTGCAGCCTCAACTTCCCCAGGGTCAAGTGATTCTCCCATCTCAGCCTCCTGAATAGCTGGGACTACAGACACACACCACCATGTCTGGCTAATTTTTGGTATTTTTTGGTAGAGATGGAGTTTCACCATGTTGCCCAGGCTGGTCTCAAAATCCTGGGCTCAAGTGATCCACCTGCCTCGGCCTCCTAAAGTGCTGGGATTACAGGCAAGACCCAAGACCCACGTTGCCCAGCTGGGTGTTTCATAATATAAGGAAAGGTAAGACAAATCTGGATACTTAAGCCCTAGAACCAAATCACCTCCAAGACCAAATTACATAACTATATAATATATAATAATCTTATATACAGTAAGATTTATATATGTAACTGTATTATAATCTTACATATAAGATTTATATGTGTAACTATATTATAATAATCTTATATATAAGACTTTTTATATAACTATAATATCTAATAATCATATATAAGATTTTATATATAACTATATAAGATTTTTATATAATTTATATGATATAATATAACATACATAATTTATATGATTTATATATAATTTGGTCTTGATGATTTGATTATATATGGTATATATAGTATATCATATGAATTAATATCAAGTAGTTTTTAACTTTTTAAAATTTTATATTTACTATGTTAATTTTTAAAACAAAATTGACATAAAGTCAATATATATATATATATATATATATTTTTTTTTTTTTTTTTTTGTGAGACGGAGTCTCGCTCTGTCGCCCGGGCTGGAGTGCAGTGGCCGGATCTCAGCTCACTGCAAGCTCCGCCTCCCGGGTTTACGCCATTCTCCTGCCTCAGCCTCCCAAGTAACTGGGACTATAGGCGCCCGCCATCTCGCCCGGCTAGTTTTTTTTTGTATTTTTTAGTAGAGACGGGGTTTCACCGTGTTCGCCAGGATGGTCTCGATCTTCTGACCTCGTGATCCACCCGTCTCGGCCTCCCAAAGTGCTGGGATTACAGGCTTGAGCCACCGCGCCCGGCCAAGTCAATATATATTATAAAAGTTTATATAAATAAGGATACAAATCACATATAAACATATAAATGGTAAACACACATTTAATTTAATTAACACTTACCATCCATATAAAAAAGAGAATGGAACTAAAAACATTAGATCAGTAAATTAAAGGCTCTGCTCACCACAATACAACACTGACTGAATCTGTAAGACTCAGGACAACAAAGGTATCGCAGTTTGGGGCAAGCATGGACGAATAAATACAGATAGACAGAAAGGTGTGGAATGATGGAATTTCTCTTAAACTTCTGGCAAATGGACTCCGGTAATTCCCCAGGATCACGCCTATGAGAACCAAAGGAGGCGGCGAGTGCTCCCCACCAAAGTGCCCTCCTTCAACAGCTGTACTGTGGATGCCTGGCCTCCGCGCCTCCGCATGGAAACTGCTCCAAATTCCACAGCTTCACGGCTGAATTTTCAACATTACAAAATCCCATCAGACCTGATGACAGGTTGCTGGACTAAATCATCATTTTAATTAACCACATTCTCTACACATATTTTCCAACCTGTCCATAACTATTCATGCCATTTTATAAAGCACTTATTCCCTTAGATCTTTTCAGAGATCACTTTGCTGTTTCAAAGAGTTGAGATGCCTTCATTTTAGGCAGTTTTACTTTTAATTAACTATTCAGAAGGCAATTCCTTTATTCGGTTGAAACCCCTGTCTGCTTTTTCTCCAAAGCCTTCTAAGATACCCTCTTGCGAGCCTGAATTGGCCTGGGAAGCAGCTGGCCCAGGTCCAAGCCACCTCACCAACATTATTTCCATTCTACCAACCATGCCTCAGGGCATGGGAAAAAAGCTCTATTTTATTCCGCCAAGTTTGGAATAGATGAAAAACATTTCCAAAAGTCTTGACTTATGTTTCTTCTATTAGAAAGGCAAAAAGAGACGGAGACAATGGGAGGGGAAGATGATGTTACGATTAAGCCTCACGAGACAGGCAATTGCATCCAGGTCCACTGCGGGACTGTTGGACACATGGCATTGTGTTAAGTGCTGTTTCTCAGCCCTCTTCCCCAAAAAAAGAGAAAAAGAAGAAGAAAAATGAAATCTGTTTGCCCCCTGTGATCCCCCAAACACCAGTCATTTAAACAGGGCCCAACGCGTTGCTCATCAGGTTATTCGGGGCACTTGAGCTCTGCCTGGGCTGAGAGCCTGCAGAAAAGGGTCTTAGGATCCAGGCCAGAGAAGGGAAGAGGGGAGTGAACACATGAGCTAACCTGGATGGCACTGTCGTCTTGCTGTACCCTTATGTCCTGGCTCTAGCATGGGGCCCCTCTCCTCCAAAGTCCTCCCCGTCACGGGGTCCCTGATCAAGAAGCTCCTCTGGGCCTGCAAAGCGCAGCTCCTCACAGCACCTGCTGAGCTGACTCAGGGACACAGCATCAGCTCTTGGAAGAGTCCTTCCCTTTACGGCCCAGAGGGAGGGCTGTGCACAGCACCGCATCAGTTCCCATCATGGACACACTCCTACTCTTCACCTTTCCCCCTTTGCCCCTTCTCCACCCTCCAGGGTGCCATGGCCCATGCTGGCCCCCCAGGCTGCACTGTCTGTCCTGGGTAGGATCTGGGGGTACTTGGGGTGTGTGTCATTGTTTGAAGCCTTTGGGACCTCAGTGAACACTCAGAGAGCTCCATTTTCCTATCCTGTTACATTTACTTATAAGAAAGTACTGTTCTCTGTCCTAAAGTCACCCAGACACTGTTAGCTACTAGACTGTGTCGGAGTGATCTGACAGCAGCGCCTCTTCATGCTACTCACTTGGCATCTCTCGTTTATTGTCTTGTACAGTTAGGAGACTTTCCAACTGAGATCACTGTACTGTAGTATAAAGCACACTGGATTTGAGTCAGAGACGACCTGTGTTTCCATCCTAGCTTGGAAGGCTGCTTTCTTTTTTTTTTTTTTTTTTTTTTTTTTTTTTTGAGACGGAGTCTCGCTCTGTCGCCCAGGCTGGAGTGCAGTGGCCTCCTCTCAGCTCACTGCAAGCTCCGCCTCCCAGGTTCACGCCATTCTCCGGCCTCAGCCTCCCGAGTAGCTGGGGCTACAGGCGCCCGCCACCTCGCCCGGCTATTTTTTTGTATTTCTTAGTAGAGACGGGGTTTCACCGTGTTAGCCAGGATGGTCTCGATCTCCTGACCTCGTGATCCACCCGTCTCGGCCTCCCAAAGTGCTGGGATTACAGGCTTGAGCCACCGCGCCCGGCCGAAGGCTGCTTTCTGAGCAAGGGCTCTGATCTCCAATTTCTTCATCTGCAAACTGGATGTAACAGTGCGTTCCTCATGGGGTTTTGGTGGGAACGAAGATGATGATGCATGGAAAAGCATTCTGTATCTCAGGCTGAAAACCTACACTGTCAGGCACCATACAGCACACCACCATCCCAGTGCACTGTCACACCGGCCATCCAGATAGGTATTTGGATGGCTATTTTATAACAGTGCTGAGGCTCCAATAAATGAATGAATTTTCCAGGAATGACATTCAGACTGATCTAATTCAAGAGTCATATTTTTCCCACGATATTTACACTGTCAATCAAGACGGAGAAAGGACTGAGAAGCCCAAGAGCCACCATGAGGGTCTGTCCTTAAAGATCAGTTCCGGCCGGGCGCGGTGGCTCAAGCCTGTAATCCCAGCACTTTGGGAGGCCGAGACGGGCGGATCACGAGGTCAGGAGATCGAGACCATCCTGGCTAACATGGTGAAACCCCGTCTCTACTAAAAAATACAAAAAACTAGCCGGGCGCGGTGGCGGGCGCTTGTAGTCCCAGCTACTCGGGAAGGCTGAGGCAGGAGAATGGCGTAAACCCGGGAGGCGGAGCTTGCAGTGAGCTGAGATCCGGCCACTGCACTCCAGCCTGGGCTACAGAGCGAGACTCCGTCTCAAAAAAAAAAAAAAATAAAAATAAAGATCAGTTCCAGGGGCTGTGCATCTTGGAGACAGCAGGGACTGTCCTGTCTCCCTTTGTCCCCCCTGCCACACTGTGGCCTTCTGGAAGAAAGGAGGGTCCTGGGAGAAGTCCCACGCCCTCTCCTGCTCGCCAGGGTCTCTTTACGCAAATCTGTCCAGAACGTGGTCAAATGTGCGACAGCTCTTTAGAGTCAACTATTAAAATTGAGATGTAATACACAGCTGCATGTATTTAATTCCTCAAAAGGAGATTACAATTTGCTTTTCCTTTCTCATTTATTTCATTCAACCAACAGAAGTCAGAATGCCCTTACTGATGAGGTGTCAGGCAAGAATCCATTTTTCAAATGTACAGGCTGAAGAAATAAGTAGGAAAGGCTTGGCAGACTGACTGCCACACAGTAGCATGGGCACAAGAAGCCACTCTGGGGTTTTCCTGCCAAGAAGCTTTTGAGTGAAATTTCTCTACCCATGAAAAATCATTAGCACTGACACCGTGGGGATAATCAATTCTCATTCTTATGGCTAAGGCAGAAATTCTCCCACGAATGTGCTTCTGGAAAATTCTTCTCACACATACTGATCATAGACCCCGATCTACTAAATAATATTAGCTAATAATTACAGTAACTAATAATTATAACTGAAATCCTAATTAATATTAACAGTAACTAATAATAAAAGTAACAATTATAGTAGCAACTAATATTAACTAATAGTAGCTAGTAAGTATAAATAACATTCACTAATCATTAGAACATTTCCTGAGTGCTGATAAACACTTGACACCATGCGGGGCACCGAAGCACGTCATTTCATCAGTCCTCATGACAACACTATGAGGTAGGCACTATTCTTATCCTCATTTTACAGACAAGGAAATTGAGGCTTAACAAGGTGAAATAACTTTCCCAAGGTCACACAGTTACACATGGCACTGAAACACTTGCTTAGGAAACCAAAATTAACTTGGCTTTTCCAAGACCCTGGGATGAACGTTGCGTCTCCAGGTCATCCGAAGCTAACTAAATTATGAGCCCAAACTTCAAGAACACAAGACATCAAATAAACCTAAAAAATCCACTAACTTATGTATTGTCTTCTGAAGAATATGTAGACCAGGTCTACAGACTACATAGAGGACTGGCAGGCAAGAGGTAAAGTTTTCAGCAATGAGCATCAACAACATATTTAAAGCCCACCAAAGCCATTTTCCTCCCAAAAAATATTTTTTATCCAAATAGCCAAAAAATGTACTTCTTCTAGATCAATTGAAAGTTTCAGCAGTCATCAATAGCCACAAAGGATTTTACAGAGTTTCACATTTGGAGTGGGTCCTCATCTTTTTCGGTTAACTTGTTCTAGAGATCACTAAAACAATCGCTGATCAGTTGTGCTTCGCAGAAGGCACAGCCAAGATATTTTCTCTTGTTTTCTTCTCACCCTCTCCGGAAACCTCTTGAACTTTTGGGGCTGGGAGTGGTGGCACTCAGCGGCTGCCTTTGGGGCTGTCACCCCAGCCAATGGCTTACTCTGGGTACCATCTCTGGCAGAGTGGCTGCTGAAATCCGAGCAGAAACCTGAGATCCTCCAGAAACTAGATATAAAAGGAAACAGCCGCCTTGCTCGTCTCTAACTCTTGGGTTTAATAAAACTGTTTTTTCTCTCCACAGCCTAACTGCTGCTAAAATGCTGGCCGAAATATCAGTCCCAGACAGACAGACACTATGTGTTCAACCCTAAAATCAAAGTCTTACCCATTTCCAAAGAGAAAAGTGTCACTTCATCACCCCTATTTCTTATGGCAGGTCTAGCCTGCACAGAATGAAGGCCAGAATTGAAGAGGTGGATGGTCTCAAGAAAATTAGACAAAGCACTGTTACGGAGGTCGGCGTTTAGCTCTTATTTTGGGGCCGTCTGAATGCCTGGAGTGTTTATAACTGTGGCCTGAGAGACGTTTGCTCTGGTCACTGTGACATCACTTTCCTCAAACAATATATTACACATGCTAACTTTACACTTTCAGTATGGTTACATCATTACATGGCATATACAAGTGATTACACCCCGGAGTCATTTTAGCAATCTGGTTCATCATCCGCTCCAAACAGTGTTACACAAAGTGTCGTTTATTTGCAATTTTAAATTAGTTTAAGCCCTGCAGAATGAATGGCAGAAACACACACAAAAAAGTCCCTGATTCTATGATATTCACAAGGCAACACAACACAAATCACATGTTAAAAGCTCTAGCGTCAAGCACGCCTCCTTCCTTGAATCCCTTTTCACACCCAACCATCCAGATTACACCGTTTCCATGCTTTTTCTACACTATGAAATCAAATGCAGAAAGCAAAGGGCGCACATACTTATTGCAGAGCCATAGCTGACTACACGCGAAAAAGAAACTGAAGGCCAACGTTGGCCATACTTCCAACCCTGAGTTATTCAGAAAAGAGTATAGGAAGAAAGAGTCCACCAGACACCTACCGCTATGGACCCAGAAGATGTAGCAACAAACACTTTGATAACCATTTCGACAGTTGGAAAGAGGACTCCCCCCAACACACCCCTGTTAGGGAATGCGCTGCTAGACAAATCCTGACAGTGACACGGGAGAGCAAGTGCCAGGTCGGGGCTGGCGGCAGCCCCAGGCTCCACTGAGCTCCGGCCCTCCCGCTCCAACTTAAGAGGCTCTGTCTCTCCAAGGAGCAGCAGAGGCATCTTGGGCTCCCCCCTCCATTGGCCCAGGAATATTTTGGGATCTGTCAGGAAAATATTTGATTGGCTGATAAAAGCAGCCACTGGACCATTTCCCTATCACTTTAAATGCCTGACAACAGTCCGTAAAAGGCCAGGCTGTGCTGTGCACCAATCGGAGACCTGTGCAGAGATGCCTTGGGGCAAAGGGAGGTGGAGCCCCGTTAAGAGAACAGCAGGAGGCGAAAGAAGTGAGGGAGGAGCTCTTGGGAACTGGAAAAGCCCAGAAAACACCACCTCAGTCTAGGAGGCGGCTGAGTTTACGGGGCTTTTGGCAAACAAATAAACTGGAAGGGTCAGAATAGCCACAGAGGCCTTTAAGTCAAGAGCAACGTCTTTGTTTTCTTTTTTCCTGGCAGATTAAAAAAAAATTTTTTTTATGTAAACTGTCATACAATAGAAATCCCTTTAGGAGTGGCGTGTTTCCAGTGTGCTCTCTTTCCCACCTGTTTCTCCTAAAGAACAGAAACGGACCAGCCATGGGCCATCTAAAGTTTCACTGACATCCAGGGAGGCAGGGAAACAGCTACTGGCTTGTCAATACTCACGACTGCAACAAGCCAATTGTCTCATTATTTTATTTACTTGTCACTGACTTGAAGTTTATTAACTGTTTTAAAGTCCTTGGGGGAAAAAAACTAAATAATCTGTTTATAATAGGCTCTTTGTTTATATAGGTACTTTGTGTTTATACATATATATACATAAACACACACACATATGTATTATATAAACATACACACTATATATTTATTTTTATATGTGTGTGTGTGTGTTTTTTTATACATTTTAATAGGAACTCTGAATTGTGTTAAAAGAGAAGGGCCAGGGGCGGTGTCTCACGCCTGTAATCCCAACACCTTGGGAGGTCAAGGCAGGAAGATTGCTTGAACCCAGAAGTTCAAGACCAGTCTGGGTAACATAGTGAAGTGCAACTTTACCAACAACAACAACAACAAAAAGAAACCCAGCCAGGCGTGTTGGCAGGCGCCTGTATCTGTATTTCCAGCGACTTGGAAGGCTGAGGTGGAAGGATCGCTGAGCCCTGTAGCCAGGAGTTTGAGGCTGCAGTGAGCTACGATCGCACCCACTGCACTCATCTGGGTGACAGAACAAGATCTCATCTCTAAAACAAAACCAAATCAAACAAACAAATTAAAGGAATACAAAATCTAGCAAAGAAGCCCAAATGCTAGCTACGCAAATTCTTCTGGTAGGTTTCAAAATCAAGATCAAGGGCATTAGGGACAAAGGATTAGTTTTTCAAGAAGCACTTGGGGGATATTTAGCTCTCTTAGCTAACTGAGTCTCTTACTGTCTCTCTCTCTGTCTGTTCTCCGGCTCCCTTTTTAAAATCCCCTGCTGCTCATCATGGGTTGGGTGGCACCGACATTCTGAGCAGAGAGGAATCTCCCAGGCTTCTGTACTCCCTCTTCATCTGAGTCCCAGAGCCCCAGAGGTATGTTTCCCCCGGCCTCAGGTAGGTGACTGCAATGAGAAAAGACATTCCAGTCCCCGGAATATCCCAGTTCCCAGAATATAACTTAAATGCCTCTCCATCACAATGAATGATTGAGGTGACCACCAAAATTTAACTTTTGGCTTCAACATGCAAAGTTAGCCGCTCCAAAAATAAAGTCCTTAATGAAGATGATTAATGGTTCCTCAAATTTAAGTCAGTAGAATTATAAATTTTATTTTAAAGCACACCAAGGATTACAGATCAGTTTAATTTTTCTTTTCTGCATTTTCAAAATTTCTACAGCATGTATTATTTTTTCATACAATTATATATTTTCACACCTTAAAGTCTGCCACATAAGCATGCCATATTTCTCCAAATATTCTTGAAGAAAGTGGGGGCATATTTTCTAATGACTTTGTAAGTTAGTAACATAAACTATAGCTAGATTATCATATGCTCTACAGAATACGCATCTCTTGATCATATCAGGTGAAAACTGCCCTCAATAATGACACCTCCTCCATCTGCAAACCCTGGGGAGAAATTAATTTCCTACTGAAATAACAGCTAACAATTTGTAGGTGTTGTCCACGTGCCAGACCTGCTCTAGGTGCTTTGCATAAACCACTCCCTTAACCTGTACAAGAACCCTAAAACTGTGTTCCATTATTATGCCCATTCACCATGAGGACACAGAACTAGAGATGACGGAAACAGGAAATGGCATATCCAAGACTTCAGCCCCACCCATTTCTCTCCACACCGTAAGAGAAGCTCCTGAGATGCTACCCTCAAATTCCTGGCGCTCCCTTTTCACTATGAATTTAAGTTTATTCTTTTCAAAATGACCATAAACATGTACAAATTAAAAATCTGAAAACTCCAGCTGAAAGATTCCTTCTAATTTATTTTTACACTAATGACACAAATGAGCTTCACCATAATTAACAGGAATACCGAACATTCCCAATGCATCTTAAAATAAAGCTCAAGGAACCCCTGACTTACAAAATCCACTTCAGAAAGAAGCTGTATAATTTAGTGAAGATGCAGGCAGCCAACCATTCAACATCTCCAGTGCTTGCTGTTTGCGTCTGTTCACAAAGACCAGGAGATCCACTGAGGAAGGAAAGGAGACTTTATTTTTAGAGGGAAATACAACCTGCAGATTGGGGAATGCAGCTTACAGGAAAAACCAAAAATGCACACGCTGTAGAAGGGAGGAAGGAGCTGGTATCTGTGTCTTACAGAGTCAGCCTTACATACATACTGAGCAAGGTTGCAGAGGATCTACTAATATTTATGAGGAAATGCAGGCATCTGTGCAGTGGGTAAACGTGTATGTATCATACATTCCATGCTCACTTTGGGGTGGAGTACTAGCATTAAAATGAGATGGAATTTGGCTCTTTACATCAACGGGTGAACTATAGGGCACAAAGACATTTTACGTGCAATTTCTGTAAGCTGGCGGAAACTGGCTTGAGGTCTGCAGCTGTTTATCAATAAAGAATGTTTATAAGACCAGTCCTTTGTCCAACTGGAGTGGTAGTAGGACCGCAAGGCATTGGCGGGGGTGTGTAGTGAGGGAGGGAATGTTTCCATCGGCTGGCATTAGACAGTCTATCGGGGTCAGCTGGAAATTTTCCAGCTGAAGTTGTGTTGGCTATGCTTTTTCGAAGCTGGTTTGTACTTACTTAATAGCAGTTAATAATGCAAAAATACATAACTAACCCCTTATCCTTCTGGCTGTGACAGTCTGGGGTTTTTTTTGTTTGCTTGTTTTTTGTTTTTTGTTTTTGAGATGGAGTCTCACACTGTCACCAGGCTTGAGTACAGTGGCTTGATCTCGGCTCACTGCAACCTCCACTTCCCAGATTCAAGTGATTCTCCTGCCTCAGCCTCCCGAGGAGGACATTCTGTTTTTGGTGCATCTCATTTTAGGAACCAGGAGTTCATTTTGTCTGTCTGTTGGAGTAGATTTTAACAAGTCAAATAACATCACTTTTTGTGGTTTTTTTTTGTTTTTTTTTTTGTTTGAGATGGAATCTCGCTCTGTCGCCCAGGCTGGGGTGCAGTGGCCGGATCTCAGCTCACTGCAAGCTCTGCCTCCTGGGTTTACACCATTCTCCTGCCTCAGCCTCCCGAGTAGCTGGGACTACAGGCGCCCGCCACCTTGCCCAGCTAGTTTTTTTGTATTTTTTAGGAGAGACGGGGTTTCACCGTATTAGCCAGGATGGTCTCAATCTCCTGACCTCGTGATCCGCCCATCTCGGCCTCCCAAAGTGCTGGGATTACAGGCTTGAGCCGCCGCGCCCGGCCATAACAGCACTTTTTGATTTGACTAATTTTGATTTAAAGACATGAGGTACTGGCTACAAACTTCATAGGGACCCCCAGATGATCTCATGATAAATGACACCAGACGATATGTTTTGATTTATATAACTTTACAGACAACTTAAAATGACAAATAAAGACAAATGTTTATTATGTAGAATGATGGGAATGATCACCACAATAACTGTAGTGGGTTGAATACTGTTCCCCAAAATTCATGTTCACCCAAACCTCAGCATGTAAACTTATTTGGAAATAGGGTCTTTACAGATGTAATCATTTGGGGGGCCTTGTGAGTAAATCATCCCGGATTTAGGGTAGGCCCTAAGTCCAATGACTGGTTGTCCTTCTAAGAAGAGAAAGACAGGGAGACACAGCAGAAAACCCTGTGAAGATGGAAATAGAAACTGGAGTGGTGCTGCCACAAGTCAAGGAATAGCAGGAGCCCCCAGAAGCTGGAAGAGTCCAAGAATTCTCCCTGAGAGCCTTCAGAGGAAACATGGACTTTCAGATAATTTGGTTTCATACTTGTGACCTTCAGAAATGTGAGACGATAAAGTTCTACTGTTCTAAGCCCCTAAGTTCATGGTAATCTGTTACAGCATCCCTAGGAACCTAATACAGACAAATAAAGGCTATGCTTATTATGTGGCATGATGGAGATGGCCACCAGAATAGCAAAGGCCATGGCTCTTCTCCTTCCATTGTATACACAGAAAAGAACAACCCCCTTCAAAAGCAAAAGCAAAGGCTGGGCACAATGGCTTACGCCTGAAATCCCAACACTTTGGGAGGCCAAGGTGGGCAGATCACTTAAGGTCAGGAGTTCAAGGCCAGCCTGGACAACATCGCAAAACCCCATCTCTACTAAAAATACAAAAAGAATTAGCCAGGTGTTGTGACTCACACCTGTAATCCCAGCTACTCAGGAGGCTGATGCAGGAGAATCGCCTGAACCCAGGAAATGGGAAACAGAGGTTGTGGTGAGCTGAGATGGCAGCACTGCACTCCAGCCTGGGCAACAGAGTGATATGTCTCAAAAAAAAAACAAAGACTATTCAATTGTAACAGAAAGATTCAAGGGCAGATTTGCAGAGTGACCTTATCATGTCTACATACTGGGAAAAGCTGGTAGAAAAGAGGAGGAACCCATTCTAAGGAACCTCTACCTTTCAGTTCCTCCAGTCTTGAGCTCCAGGGTTAGATGTTCCCTCAACGGCAAACCTCTGCTCTTGTTACTGTCATGGGACCACCACCAGCCACCAAGCATCAGCCCATCTTTCCATAATGTCAAGTCTAGGGTGACATTTGTCTAATGTTTGCCTACCTGGAGATGTTGCCCCAATCATCACCACCAGCAGAAACAACCGGCACCCATCTTATATGGGTAATTCCTTACCGAAGGAGTTCTAGAAATGCACGGCACACCAAAACGCAGGGTAGGTCATGCATTTCTAGAGGAAGAAATGGCGATATGGAGAGAAAGCTTGTCCTAACCCACTTCTACCAAAGCAGGATTAAAGTCAATTTGAAAAAAAACACCGTTTCTCCTTTTATATAAAAACCAAATGCAGAAACTATAAAAAGAAATCTAATAAGCTTGACTCTTAAAATGCACTGTAAACAAAATTAAAGGTAACTGACAGAGGAAGTATTTGCAACGTATATCGCAAGCCAAGTTTTCAAGCATCAAAAGTTCTTACAAAACCAATTTTTACAAAGATGAATGCCAAGTTTTAAAATGAACAAAAGACAGGAAAACGCAAATCACACAATAAGGACAAATGGCACGAAAGATACAGGAAAAAGTCTATTCTTCCTACTAACAAGGAAGTGAATACAATCAAAGATGTCAATTTTTGACAATAAAATGGGCCAAAAAAAAATTGTAAGAAAAAGAATTTCCAATGCGGGCCAAGGATTGGAACGTTTGCTGGAAGGCAGTTTCCCTCTACCTTTAGAAAGCCTCAAAGGGAATGTATGTTTTGGCCCTGCAACCTCACATGTAGGAATTTATCCTAAGGAAACAGTCGGGGTGACGTCAAAGATTCATCTGCAAGGATATTCAACACGGCTTTGATACACGAAAAAAAGTAAATAAATAAAAGGAAACAATGTAAGTCTTCCTAAATGATGCCAAAGTCCTATGCTGTCATTAAAAAGCACCTATAACTCCATCATCTAGGTGATTTTGACTTTTGCTTTGGACATTTTGCCTGTACATTTCTAAATTCTCTATGCCAAATAATGCATTGTTTTGTCATCAGATTTTGTTTTACAAAAACAAACCAAAACAAAAAAACCGTCTTTATGACACGGGGTTAATAGGGAAACTGTGCTTCCCAGGCATTGACCAGGCGTCTACACCAGCTGCCTAGCAGCCTACCGGTAGGCGTCTACACCCGCCTACTGACTCAAGCCACCTAAGGCTGGCAGAGCCTTAAGAGGGCGCCAGAGCGCCAGAACGCGTGAAGCACGACAAGCTCCCTCGCTCCCGGTGCGGCCACGGGGGCAGGCAGGGTCCTGGGCGCTGAACAGGGACGGCAGGAGCCTCGTTTACAGACGTCTACACAAGCAACTCACTTCCCCGAACCGAAAAAAAACGCGAGGCCACACTGACCTCTAGGCCAAACACGCCCCTCCCGGCCGCGGCGTCCGCTCCCCGAGTGCGCATGCGCGCGCCCAGCCCCCTCAGGCCTGCGCTTCCCAGCAGGCCTCGCGCACGGGTTTCCATGGCGACGGTCCGCCGCTGCGGCCTTGCAGCAGTCGCAGGAACCGCGCGGAACAGGTAACGGCCCAACTGCCGCCATCGTCCGCCGCAGCCGGTTGCCCTGTTACTGCCCCAACGCTGGTCCCGTCCGGACCCGCCTGCTACGCTCTTTCTAGGCTTCCGGTATCGCCGGTCACTCCGTCCTCGCCCCTGCCTGCCTCGCTGGCGCCCGGCCGTTTCCTCCTCGCAGCGCAGTCTGGCAAGGAACAGCTACTCCGGCTGGGCAGTGGCCGGGCGCCCCGGCGACACACGTACTCTCAGGCCTGCTGGGCAGGGGGGACGCCTGGGCCGAGGTGACCGAGCGCGCCCGGGGCCGCGCCTGGGTCCGGCAAGGGGGCAGAGGCCGATCTCACCGCCGCCCCACCGAGGGACTTTTGGGTTTTTCTATCTGAATCTTCTATCTGACCTCCGATTTTGCCTTTGCTTACTTGCTGTTTTGCTTGGGATTCGTTTTTCTTTAAAACCTGAGCGCTGGCATCTCCCTATGTCGCAGGAATCTAAATCTTTTGAAATGTCTTCTCTGTGTATGTCCCCCACTCGCCCAGTCTCGGGACTCTTTATCCACACCCTTTCCTCAGCGTGTTAACATCCCGTTGCCACACTGAAGCCAACGGTTAAGTTTCTTCAGAGCCCAGTTTTTTTCACGGCTGAATGTGAGCTTGAGCCTTTTTGCTCAATCCCTAGATGAACTCATCCAGTCTCCTGTACTCAGAGCCTATCTGAATGCCAGTGAGCCCCAAGTGTGCATTCCCAGCCCTCGCCCCTCCCCTGAACACCAGACCCCTGCATTCAGCTGCCTGCCACATCCCTACTTGGATGTCTACGGCATCTCAAACGTAGCTTATCCAAAATAGCTCTCAATAATTCCCCAAGCCAAGCCTGTCCTCCCACAATCTTAACCCGTCATAGTTGCTGGGAATTCCATCCTCCAGTTGCCCGAGCCTTGTATCCTGCTTGAGTCCTGTTTTTCTCTTCCTCACCTTCAGTCTGTCAGCACTGCCTTCAAAATGCACCCGAATAGATTCACAATTCTACCATTTCTCTCAACCCCCACTGTCACCACCTTGGTCCAGGCCCCCATCATCTGGTGCCTGGATTACTTTACTTGCTTCCTAATTGGTTTCCCTGAGTCTGCCCCTCCCCCACTTGAGCATGACAGCCTTAATGCTATTTCCCGTTCTCTGTTATTTCGTATGAATAAGTTTTATAAAGGATTATGTAAATTACAATTTCCTTATATAAATTACAATTTCCGTAGTTAAAAGTGCAATAGTTTCAGTATGTATTTTGCACATTGCAACTTTTAAACCGGGTAAACAAGTCTACATAAGCATCATGCTAACAAGCTGACAATGTAAACATGCCCCTTAGCTGTGTTAGGTATAAATATCACAGTGCCCCTGGAACAGAACTATGGCCAGAGCTTTACAAGGGACTGTCCTGAAGAACAAAAGAATCCAGAGCCTTCTTCCCAGTGCAAAGACAGGAATCATGTAGGAGTTTAAGCTCTTCCTTTTTTTATTTTTTAGAGAAGCACCAAAAGAGGCAAACTGAGATGCAGACAAATGATCATCCGTATGCTGATCATTTTGATAGTAAGTACCTGGGTGCTGATATGGCGATCAATGTGACAGGTCCCTGCCCTCAAGGAGCTAAGGTCCTTACATACCTGTACCCTTGCCAATCTCTCTCTTTTTTTCATTTTTTTGAGATATTATCTCACTCTGTCGGCCAGGCTGAAGTGCAGTGGCATCATCTCGGCTCACTTCATCCTCCATCTCCCGGGCTCAAGCAATTCTCCTGCCTCGGCCTCCTGAGTAGCTGGGATTAAAGGTGTGCACCACCACACCCAGCTAATTTTTGTATTTTTAGTAGAGATGGGGTTTCACCATGTTGGCCAAGCTGGTCTCAAACTCCTGACCTCAGGTAATCCGCCCGCCTCAGCCTTCCAAAGTGCTGGGATTACAGGCATGAGCCACCACGCCTGGCCCTACCCTTGCCACTCTCTTAAACCCTATCTTTTCTCTTTTGCCATCAGGTAAAACCCCAATTAACCAAAGTAACAGAGTAGGATTGCCACAGTTAGCTGAGGGTCTATAGGAGATTGCATTTCATAAATGACCACTTTACTCAGATTTGATCTCCCACCACACCCTTGTGCTATCACTTCATAGAGAAACTTGAAGCTGTCACATGGGAATCTCCTCATACTTCAGCTGCCAAAACTGCAAGCCTTACTTATATCTGTTCCTACCTTCCTTCCTCCTCCTAACCAAAGCCACTCCCTCTCTGTGCTTTGGATCCCATCCCTTTCCACTCGCCAAAAACTACACTGTCAGGTATGCATTCCCTCTCCCATATGATCACCTATTCCATCTCAGCTGGCTCTGCCATGGTTTTGAAGCATGTTGAAGTTTCCCATCACAAAAGAGAAAAAAAGAATCTCCTATGACCCCACATTCCCCTTCAGTTTCCAGTTATTGTCCAATCCCTTATCCCTTTCGACAGGCAAACTTTAAAGAACTGCCTTATTCAATACCTCTATTATTTGTCTCTCACTCCTCAGCCAGCCTGGCTTCCCTCTTCATCTCTGCTAAAACAAAAACCGGGAATGAGACATTTCCAGGCCTCGTCTTGCTCAGTCTCTCAGCAGCATTTGAAACTGCTGCCCCCATTTCACTCTACAAACACTGTCTGCCCTTGGCTTCTGTGACCACCCCTGTCTCTCCTGCTTTTCCTGCTGCCATTCTGGCTCACCCTCCTCTCCCAGGCTCCTTAATATTGGAGATCCTCAAAGCTCGGCCTCTGTTCCCATTTTGTTCTCCATTGCACCCCTTCATCTAGCACAGGGCACAGATTCACACGCACAGCTTTAAGTTCCAGCTGTGTGCTCTTGACTCCCACCTTTCTCCAACTTGACCTTTTCTCAGCTAGACTCGTACATTCAGCTAGCTGCGTGACAGTGTTTCTCAATATCATTCAGTCTCCTCCAATTCAACATGCACAAGACCAAACAACCCCACTTCCCAACCCCAACTGGGACCTCTTCCATTGTACCTAGGATTCCTCCTTGACCCTTACCCCACACCCCAACACCCAGTGAATCCTTAAGCCCAGGTGAGGTTTTCTCCTGGGCATCTGTCACATCTCTTCATTGTCATGGATGCCTAAGTCCAAACTACCACCTTCATTCAGCCTGCTGCAGTCCTGTACCAGCTGGTCTCCCCACATCTCTGGCTTTTCTCGATTCTTCACCACCCTGCAGCCAGAGTAACCTCTTCAGAAGGCAGAGCTGATTATGCCATCCCTCCCCACCTCCCTCTTTTGCTTACCGCCAGCTTCCCATTGCCCTTGGATTAATGATCCACATCATAGGCACGCCTTCCCAAGGACCTACAGCTGCTCACCCCCGCCTGCTTCTCAAGACTCATCTGAAACCGCTGGCCTTCCTCACTGGGCTTCAGCCACATAGGCCTCCTCCACCCACCAGGCCTTGGCATTCTTTTCTGTCTGCATTGTTTTTCCTTCCTCCCTCTCATCCTCTCTTGCCTAGCTAGTTCCCACTGACCCTTCCTATCTCAACTCAGACATCACTTCTACAGGGATAACTTCCCCGATCGCTGTCAGGATCAGTTTCATCTTCACAGAGTTGTATCTCCTTCCTTGAAGACACTCGGGACAGTCACTGTTATGATTAGTTCATTACTGACATAAGTCCCACAAAAACAGAAACATTTGCTGTTTGTGTTCATCATTGTATCTCCACACCCCACATAGTGCCTGACACATAGTAAGCACGCAAATGGGTGCTGAAAGAATGAATGAAATGAACATTCTAATGTGTAAGAGATACTAAGTGCCCTGTGTTTTAGAACAATTCTATTAAAATAGAATGAAACTCCTAGTAAAAAATAATCAGGCAAACACTGAAAATTAAAAAGAATGTTGTGGCAGGGTAGCTAAAAACGGGTACTTGGGTAAGATTTGTAGCCCTTTACTCAGTGTGGTACATTGCATTTGCCACCACTTGGTGGAAGTAGAGAGGCATGGGTTCTTACCCTGAAGGTGACTGGGATGTCAGTCTGCTAGTGAATTCAAACATTTGTTCTAAAATATATAAAGTTGTTAAATTACCAAAACCTGCATAGCATAGCTAGTCTGTAACCATCCAGACTTTGAACATGGCACATTTTCATGTTATCAAATAAACTTGAAATTTCTGATATATATAGGTATATTTCATTTATGAAATTTAGTGCTAGATGTCACTGAGAAATCAGCCAATTTCTTGCCTTAGACGTTTGAGGCCTACTAGCTAGTTGTATTGGCAGAACTGGGAACATACCTTTTTTCTTCCAGAGTATACTGCCTCTCAATCAGTGTTTTGTTCGTCTGTTTTTTCGGTTTTGAAACTGGGTCCCACTCTGTCCCTCAGGCTGGAATGTGGTTGTGCGATCACAGCTCACTCCATCACTGCAGCCTTGACTTCCTGGGCTCAGCCTCCTGAGTAGCTGAGACTGTCACACTGGCTAATTCTTTTTTTAGGAATGGGGTCTCACCATGTTGCCCAGGCTGGTCTCAAACTCCTGGGCCCAAGTGATCCACCTGCCTCAGCCTCCCAAAGTGCTGGGATTACAGGTGTGAGCCACCACACCAGGCCAATCAGTGTTAAGAATCATAACCTCCCTTTGTCAATGTTTAGAGTGACTTGCATAATTTCTTTTTTTTTTTTTTTTTTTTGAGATGGAGTCTCGCTCTGTCACCCAGGCTGGAGTGCAATGGCCGGATCTCAGCTCACCGCCTCCCGGGTTTACGCCATTCTCCTGCCTCAGCCTCCCAAGTAGCTGGGACTACAGGCGCCCGCCAACTCGCCTGGCTAGTTTTTTGTATTTTTTAGTAGAGATGGGGTTTTACTGTGTTAGCCAGGATGGTCTCGATCTCCTGACCTCGTGATCCACCCGTCTCGGCCTCCCAAAGTGCTGGGATTACAGGCTTGAGCCACCGCGCCCGGCCCTTGCATAATTTCTGAAGCAAAAAATTGGGACACATAATCTTAAAGTGTTTGAAATAATGTTCTTGAAAACCATAAGATATTGATTATCCTAGCTATATAATACCACATTTATAAGCCTAGGGAAGAGCTTTTCTATTCATTTAATATTTTTGTCAAAGAGTTTAGAGTTCAGGCTTTTCATTCAGTAAGAAGACCTGAACTTGGGTCTGGCTGATGTTTTTTCTATCCAGACAGGCTGTGCTTGTGGCAGGAAGGCCACAGAAATGGTGCTGTCATCTTCACAAGTGCCCATGGTCACTAGTGAATGTCACCTGTCCCACCCTAGTGACATGAACCTTGACTACCTGTTCAAGCACGGATCTGCCAGGTTTCTCCACAGCCACCTGTTTTCCCTTTGCATTCGATTCGTACTTTGGAAAGAGATACTCTGACATGGTAAATCCCATTTTGTTTTGTGTTTTTAAGACAGGGTCTCACTCTTGTCCAGGCTAGAGTGCAGTGCTGGCATGATCACAACTCACTGCAGCCTCAACCTCCCAAGTAGCTGAGACCATGGGTGTGCGCCACCATACCCAGCTAATTTGGCTTTCTTTATAGAGATAGCATCTCCCTATGTTGCCCAGGCTGATGTATCCTCCTTATTGGTATTGATGCTCAAATTCCCCTATCTTTGACTAATGGGAGCTTCTTAAAGCTGGCTCCTGTGCCCTTTTGATACACACCAGCCTTTCTTCTCTTTGCCTGCCTCAGGCTTAGGATCATCCGTTTCTCCAAGGAACCCTGATTCATTATAGCAGAGAATGGTATTTGGTGGAGAATGGTACACAGTGTACTCATTGTTTCTGGGGTGTCATTGATTCTAGGCCCTCTCAGAGAGCAGAGTTAGGGGAAAAATACACACACACACACATAGACATACATATGCATATACACATACACATACATTTATAGATACATGTGCACATAGATCTGTAACTGTATATACCTCCTTGTGTGTGTGTGTGTGTGTGTATTTGAACCTAGTGTTTCGCATTCTAATCCAACATTTCAGGGTTCTTTCCAGCCTTTCTTCTTTCAGACAGTAAGAAATTTGACCCCATGATTCTAAATATATTATGTCCTCAGTTAACTTGTTAGCTCTAATTAATTTCCTAATTTTGCCAGCTACCTGACGCCTCTTTGTCACTCCTTCCCCTTACAACTACTTCACTATGCTTTCTCAGCCTTCAGCCATGCTTCCGCCACTGCCTCTACAGGAAAGCCACCTCCTTTTTGAAAAAAAATTTGCACGGAGTGCTTATGAGAGGGTCTGCTGTTTTCTCCAGCTCATTTTTCCAAAGCAAACAATCCCACCAGCTCTCTCAGGTTGGTCATCTTTTTCCTAGATATAGTCCAAAGCAAGGTAAAGCAAGCTGGTTTCTGGAACCATTAAGATATTTCCCCAAAACATTTGAACTCACCAACTCACCATCTTCTCTGACTTCTTGAAATTTGTAACAGTGCATTTCATTTGCATGTAATAGCCTGCTTTTAGTCTCATTTTAATTTGTGATGTTTTTCAAGGTATCTGTGTTAGTTCTGTATTGCTGCTACAACAAATTACCACAAACTCAGTGGCTTAAATTTATTTTCTTACAGCTCTGGAGGTCAGAAGTCTGAAATGAGTCTTAAGGGGCTAAAGTTAGGATGTCAGCAGGACTGATTCCTTCTAGAGGATCCAAGGGAGGATCCATTCCCTTCCCTTTTCTAACTTCTAGAAAAGCCTGTATTCTGTGGTATATGACCCCTTCTTCCATCTTGAAAGCCAGCAGCATAGCATCTTCTCCCTCTGACTCTGCTTCTCTCATAACAGAGCCTTCTCACTCTGACCCCTCCTGTGTCCTTCTTAGACAGGCCCATGTGATTACATTAGGTCCACATGGATAATCTGGGATAATTCAGGATAATCTTCCCACCTCAAGACCTGAAATTGATCACATCTGCAAAGTCCCTTTTGCCATATATAGTAACACACACAGGTTCTAGGGATTAGGACATGGACATCCTTAGGGGACCATTATTCAGCCTACCACTGTACCAAAGGAAAGTCTTAAATCTTAAAAATGAGAATTTAACTTTTTTATGGAAGGTAATGAGCAACATGTAGACATTGATTGGAAAATGAACATATCTTGGAGAGCTTTACATACCTACACATACAGAGATATGCTTTATTTTTTATATTAGGCATTATCAGTATTATTATTCATCACAGTTATAATAACAATATGTTTTATCTAATTCTTTAATTTTTGCCATTCTGGTAGATGAAAAATGGAATCTAGTTGTTTTAATTTGCATTTCATTATGAGTAAGCTTGAACATCTTTTTATGTAACTCTTGGTTTTCTGTGTTTCTGTAATGTGCTTATTCTGTAATGTGTTCATATCTTTTGCCCATTTTACTAATGGATTATTTTAAGAGGTCTCTGTAAATTAAGGAAATTAGGTCTTTGTCATATGTGTTGAAAATCTTTTTTCCAGTTTGTAAGATGCCTTTGCACTTTATTATTTTTTTAATTATAAGGAAATTTTTAAATTTTTGTGCAGTTATTTTTATCAGTTGTTTCCTTTATGGTTCAGGGCTTTATGTTTTTCCACACTCTGTGTTTTCTTTTAATAATTTTTTAAACATTTATATTTTGAATCCATCTAACCATCATTTTAGTGTAAGAAATGCAATAAGAATGTGCTTTTGTTTTGATTTCCGGGTAGATTCTGGCCTACCTCTCATCATTTACTGAAGTGCACTTTCTCTACCTTTATCTTACACTAGGCTGCCATATGTATTTGTTTGTGTTTCTGTTTCTGAACTCTTTATTCCAGTATATTGTTCTGTCAAAGCATTAGTATCAGGCTATTTTAGTGACTATAGCTTTATATCTCAGTGTCTGATCAAAGTAGTCCCTTCTCATCATTTTTGTTCATATTTCTTTGTATTCTTTCATATTTATTTCTCTATATGAATTTTGTATCATTTGGTCAAATTTCACAAAATTACTCAGCATTTCACTGAGAATGCATTGATCATGTAGATTAAATTAGGGAGAATTTACAGCTTTATAATGTGTCCTTTTGATATAAGAACAAAATATGTCTTTCACTTAAATATTTTATTTCAGTAGTTTTAAAGTTTCCTTCATATTATTCATAATAGATGTTTTAAATATTTGGACTGATATAGTAAGTGGGATATTTTTCATCTATTTCCTAAGTCATTTTATTTTGCATATAGAAAAGATTATTTTTAGGGCCAGGCACACCTATAATTCCAGCACTTTGGGAGGCCAAAATGGGCAGATTTCTTGAGCCCAGGAGTTTGAGACTAGGGCCTGGGCAACATGGCAAAATCCCATCTCTACAAAAAATTGGCCAGGCATAGTGGCATGTGCTTATAATCCCAGTACCTGGGAGACTGAGGTGGGAGGATCACCTGAACCCAGGAGGTTGAGGCTGCAGTGAGCTGTGATCGTGCTACTCCAGTCTGGGCGATGGAATGAGACCCTGTCTCAAAAAAAAGATTAATTTTATAGCCATGTTGTAACCTATAGTGTCAATTTAATTCTCTTGATAGTGTTTTATTAGTACATAATCATTTCATTTCCACATAATAACTTGCCTCTTCTTTTCCAATATTTAGACCTAGTACCTCCAGAACAATATTAATGAACAAAGTGACAGTAGGCATTTCTTATCTTAATTCTTACATCAGTGTAAATTAATGTCACCATTAAAGTTTAAAGCTGTTTTTTTTGTTTGAGATAGGTATTTATCACATTGGGAAAGCTTTCATTTAGAGCTTTTCAGATTGGGTTAGCAGTAATGAGAAGTTTTATCAGGAGTCATGGAATGAAAAGAGGAATTAAAGAAGCACAGAGGCATCCTGAACATTAATTTATGTGATCAATATTTATTGGACACCTAATATTCTCAGGAACTCCTCTAGGCACTGAGGATATAGCAGTAGACAAAGGAGCCAGAATGCATGCCACTGGGAAGCATACAGTTAGTGGGGAAGTATTTTACTTAGCTACAAACAGGCTAAGTAAAATAGGTGTTATAAAATAAATTTTAAAAAGTAAAATAGATAATATGTGCTAAAGAGAAAAAATGAAATGGGGAAGGCAATAGGAAATGAGAGTGGATAAGAAAAGAAGGAAAATTTGCATGTTAAGTAAGTTTTTTTTCCCCAAGAGGCAGGACTGGTTAAGAATATAATTGCCGGCCAGGCTCTGTAGCCCAGATCACGCCTATAATCCCAGCACTTTGGAAGGCCAAGGCAGGTGGATCACTTGAGTCTTGGAGTTCTAGACCAGCCTGGGCAACATAATAAAATCCCATATCTGCAAAAATACAAAAATTAGTTGGGCATGGTGACACATGCCTGTAGTCCCAGCTACTTGGAAAGCTGAGGCAGGAGGATCACCTGAGCCCAGGAGGTTGAGACTGCAGTGAGCTGAGCTGAGATAACACCACTGCACTCCAGCCTGGATGACAGAGACTCCATCTCAAAAAACATGTATATAATTACCTACCCATAGAATAATTTCGGCCAGAAACACAGATGTAATTATTTGAATTAAATTATCCTTATGAATTAATTATAACTTCACTATGGAATTTTTTTCATTATATGCGTGTAACAAAATAAATATTTACTTTTAAGAATTAGGATTTTCTAGTTGTATTATTAACCAAGAATCTGATAATTCATGAAAGTGTGGAACCAGAATACATTTTAGTATATAATACTAAATCAGTCACTATCTGTGCTTCTAAAGTACAATCCAGTGCTTACAAGTAGTTACCAAGAGGGTTGTCTTTTTGTTATTTTTATTGTTGACAGGAAAGAAACACATAATTCAAAAACTTTAATTATTTACGTTCAACTCTGTACTGGAAAGAAAGAGCAGGCAGGTGAGCCACAAGATCTTTTGTTCTGTCAAAAACTTGAAAAGGCACTGCTGTGTATGGCTCCTTCAAATCTTATTTCAACATCACTGTTTAATAATCACATCCAAGAACTTCCCAATCAATTGCCAACAGGTGATTCACTTTCATAGAGAAAAAGCCACCTATGGCTGGGTACAGTGGCTCAAGCCTGTAATCCCAGCACTTTGGGAGGCCAAAGTGGGTAGATCACTTGAGGTCAGGAGTTTGAGACCAACCTGGCCAACATGGTGAAACCCTGTCTGTACCAAAAATACAAAAAAATTAGCCAGGCATGGTGGCAGGCGCCTGTAATCCCAGCTACTCAGGAGGCTGAGGCAGGAGAATTGCTTGAACCTGGGAGGCGGAGGTTGCAGTAAGCTGAGACCACACCAATCTATAACACAAGGGAATATATATATATAAATATATATATATATAAACTGCTTCAAAATCTTATTTTATAAATGTTTATTTGTGAGATTATAACATTTTCCTTTTGTAATATCATTTTAGGTTTTTTAAAATATATTCTTTCTTTAAAAAGAGACCAAAACCTGTCAAAAAATACTACCGTGGAAAGCTCATAAATACTACAGTGTGAAGAACCCTGTGCTTATCTTCAGTTAATCGTCAGACATCTTAGGGAAGTTTGATAAAGAACACCAGGTATGCAGTAATCCCTTTCAAACATTTTAGCGTGTTTTATTTTCCATCTGCCTTGTTGCAAAAGCAGGAGTAAAGACACCTGACTGTTGTATTCAGAATGATTCAGACGTATACCTTGATCTTCAGCATTCTTATTTCTAATTCACTAATTAGATAAGCACAATATAGAAGTTCACTGTTCTTATAAGCAGCCATCCCTTTTACCATAGTGCATTCCAGGAAAATGTAACCTCAACCAGATCAGATTTTTTTCCATTAGAACAGTGTTTATAATTACTCATTGTGTTCCTGAGTCATAACAGCAAAGAAACAACTATAAACTCTATAATGATAGAGACATAATAAAATTATGCTTCATGTGCAGTAAAATAGGCACCATTATACTGTAAACTGTTAAAAATATAAATGCTGCCAAACTAAATCTGAACTATACTGTAAATTTGATACAACAAAAACTAGTATAACTATAGTAGGTATTATATAATTACTAACTTTGCCTATTTTAAGATCCTTCAAGGCAAAAGCTTACCTTCTTCATCACCCCAGTCCTTGGAAGACACTAAATAGATGTTCTTTGACTGAACATATTAATTAATTAAGAACATCAGTGGCCGGACATGGTGGGTCATGTCTGTAATCCTAGCACTTTGAGAGGCTGATGTGGGAAGATTGCTTGAGCCCAGGAGTTCAAGACCAGCCTGGGCAACATAGTTGCCCAGCTACTTGCCAGGCCAAGGTGGAGGACTGCTTGAGCCTGGGAGGTCAAGCCTGCAGTAAGCTGTGATCACCCCACTGCACTTCAGCCTAGGCAACAGAGCAAGACCCTGTCTCAAAAGAAAGAACATTAGGTGGTTGGTTTAAGGCCTGGATTTTTCAAAAATGCACCACATAATCAGAAATTTGTATGTGGAAACTACATTTTGTACTGATAACAGTAGAGAAATGTAGTGTATGTATATTAATATGAAGATTTCTGAAACAGTTTAATCAACTTAAAAGTTACAGGCCTGATACTAGTCATCAGTCAGTTTTTAACAGGTCAGTGAGAAAACTGATATTTAACAGACTGAATATATGATCCCACTTAACCTGCATTCAGGGCACATTCATTGCCCACTATTGTAACAGCCAAGAATCAAACTTGGTTTTACTTTTGTTTACACTGCTGATCGTATCTCTCAGACTCCATTTCCTGAAAAAGAATAGAACTCACACAGTGCCAGGTGAACCCAAACATACCTGTATTCAGGTCATATAGGTAGAAACTTTAGGATGATTGTGGAATCCTGGGAATTCCAGAATGCTAGAAATATCCAGTCTCTTTGGCAGGTATAGTTTATGTACAAGCAATTCTTTTGGAAATTTACCTGCCCTGCCAGGGCAGGAGAATTGCTTGAGCCCAGAAGTTCAAGACGAGCCTGGGCAATGTGGCAAAACTCCATCTCTACAAAAAATACAAAACTTAGCCGGCATGGTAGTGAACACCTGTAGTCCCAGCTACTCCAGAGGCTGAGGTGGGAGGATCACCTGAGCCCAAGAAGTTGAGGCTGCCGTGAGCTGTGATCACACCACTACACTGCACTCTAGCCTGGGCAACAGAGTGAAACCCTGCCTCAAAAAGAAAAAAACAAAAAAAAAACATATCTCTCTCTATGTATTTTATATATATGATGTGTATATATACACATATATATACATGTGTATAAACACATGTATGTATGTGTGTATCTGTATATATATGAAATACTTAGGCATAAATCTAACAAAAGTTGTAAAAAAGTTCTGCACTGAAAACAGCAGAGCACTGCTGAAATTAAAGAAGACCTAATAAATGGGAGGCATACCTTATTCCTGGGTTAGAATTCTCCATTTTGACAAAGTGTCAGTTCTCCCTAAATTTATATGTAGATTCAACACAGTTCCAGTCTCAATCCTATTAGGCTTTTTTTTTTTTTTTTTTTTTTTAAGGAATTGACAAACTAACTCTAAAATTTACAGAGAAATTCAAAGGAACTAAAATAGCCAAAACAACTTTGGAATGAAACAACAGAGATGGCAAACTAATACTACCTGATTTCAAGATTAGTTATAAAGCTACAGTAACCCTGTAATCGCAGCACTTTGGGAGGCCAAGGTGGGCAGATTGCTTGAGCTGAGGAGTTCAGGACTAGCCTGGGCAACATGGTGAAACTCTGCCTCTGCAGAAAAAAAAAAAAAAAAAGCTGGGTGTGGTGGCACGAACCTGTAGTCCAGCTATGCGGGAGGCTGAGTTGGAGGTTGCAGTGAGCCAAGATCATGCCACTGCACTCCAGCCTGGGCAACAGAAGGAGACCCTGTCTCAACAAAAAAAAAAAAAAAAAAAAAAAAAAAAAGCTACAGTAACCAAAACAATGTGATATTGGTATAAAGATAGAGAAACAGGTCACTAGAACAGTATAGAGAGCACAGAAATAGATCAACATATGGATATCTGGGTTTTTACAGAGATGCAAAGGCAATTGAGTGGGAAAAGGAGAGTCTTTCCAACAAATGGTGCTGGAGCAATTGGATGTCCAAATACCAAAAAATGAATTTTGACCCATAATGAGTAACTCAAAATGGATTATAGACTTAAAGTAAAACTTCTAGAAGAAAGCAAGGAGGATATCTTTGTGACCTCAGGTCATGCAAAAATTTCTTAGATATAACACCAAAAGGCCGGGCGCGGTGGCTCAAGCCTGTAATCCCAGCACTTTGGGAGGCCGAGATGGGCGGATCACGAGGTCAGGAGATCGAGACCATCCTGGCTAACATGGTGAAACCCCGTCTCTACTAAAAAAGATACAAAAAACTAGCCGGGCGAGGTGGCGGGCACCTGTAGTCCCAGCTACTCAGGAGGCTGAGGCAGGAGAATGGCGTAAACCCAGGAGGCGGAGCTTGCAGTGAGCTGAGATCCGGCCACTGCACTCTAGCCTGGGCCACAGAGCGAGACTCCATCTCAAAAAAAAAAAAACAAAAAACAAACAACAAACAAAAAAAAAACACCAAAAGGATCATACTTTTTTTTTTTGAAACAGTTTCTCCTTACCCAGGCTGGAGTGCAATGGCGCGATCTCAGCTCACTGCAATGTCCACCTCCCGGGTTCAAGCAATTCTCCTGCCTCAGCCTCCCGAGTAGCTGGGATTACAGGCACCCGCCACCACGTCCAGCTAATTTTCGTATTTTTTAGTAGAGACGGAGTTTCACCATGTTGGCCAGGCTGGTCACGAGCTCCTGACCTCAGGCAATCCGCCCGCCTTCGCCTCCCAAAGTGCTGGGATTACAGGCATGAGCCACCGCACCCAGCCAGGATCATTCTTTTTTTTTTTTTTTTTTTTTTTTGAGACGGAGTCTCGCGCTGTCGCCCAGGCTGGAGTGCAGTGGCGCGATCTCGGCTCACTGCAAGCTCCGCCTCCTGGGTTCACGCCATTCTCCTGCCTCAGCCTCCTGAGTAGCTGGGACTACAAGCGCCCGCCACCGCGCCCGGCTAATTTTTTGTATTTTTAGTAGAGACGGGGTTTCACTGTGGTCTCGAGGTGGCTCACGCCTGTACTCCCAGCACTTTGGGAGGCCGAGGCGGGCGGATCACAAGGTCAGGAGATCGAGACCACAGGATCATTCTTAAAAGAACAAATTGATAATTGGGCTTCACCAAAATTTTTAAAAAACATTTTTAAGAGAATGACAAATCACAGATGAGGAGAAAATGTTTGCAAAGCATGTATCTGATAAAGGACTTATATCCAGAATATTCACAGCAGTTTTACTTTTAATAGCCCAAAACTGGAAATAGCTGAAATGTCTGTGAACAGATGAATAAACAAATTATGGTTTATACATGCAATTGGAAACTACTCAGCAACTTAAAAAAAACAAACGAACTATCGATATGGATGCACGTAGTAACATGGATGAATCTCATAATAATGCTAAGTGAAAGAAGCAAACCAAATAAAAATACATACTGGATTATTCCATTTATATAAAACTCTACCAAATGCAAAATAGTTGATAGTGACAAAAAAACAGTGTTTGCCTGGGTTGGGAGTGAGGCGCAGGGAAGGATGAGAGGAATTACAATGGGATGCTGGGAGGCTTTGGGAGATTATGTGGATGTGTTCACTGTCTTGATTGTGGTGATAGTTTCATGGAGATACACATTTCTAATCTTATCAAATGGTACTCTTATTAATTTTATTTGAAACCTCAGTAAAAGAGGGTTAAAAATAAAGAATTGTAGGCCGGGCACGGTGGCCTGTAATCCCAGCACTTTGGGAGGCCAAGGCGGGCGGATCACGAGGTCAGGAGATCAAGACCATCCTGGCTAACACAGTGAAACCCAGTCTCTACTAAAAATACCAAAAAAAAAAAATCAGGCGTGGTGGCAGGCGCCTGTAGTCCCAGCTACTTGGGAAGCTGAGGCAGGAGAATCGCTTGACCCGGGAGGTGGAGGTTGCAGTGAACCAAGATTGTGCCACTGCACTCCAGCCTGGGCGACAGAGCGAGACTCCATCTCAAAAAAAAATTGTATCCCAAAGGCTTAGGAATCAGTTGTGTTAAATATATATGCTCAGTAAGCCAAATAAATTGACATATTTGATACATTTTTTTAAATCTTCATTTTAAAATGTTAGTGAATCAGGTACAAAATTCATATACATGTTGATATCAGCTGATCTCAGTTTTTCTTATGCCCTCTTTTTGTCAAAGACTATGCCATTAATATTAAGAACAATTGTCTATTTGTTGTAGCAAAAAGCATACTGAGTTTACCTAAAAGCTGATTTTAGTGACACTGACATTAATAAGCAGTGATAAACACTGGGTCAGTCAGTCCATACACTGATCTTACCAAGTTGTAAATACATTCTTTCAAAAGAATATAGCATCTAAATATACTCTACAAAGCATTTATGACAACTTTTAAATTTAGTAAGCTCCCAAAAATTCAGTGTCTTAGGATATGGATTGAAATTATGATTTTTGATTTTCAGATATTTTTGCCTGTTTAATTATAAGACAAATCGGTGAACATAGCAATTAATCTGAAGTTGCTTATAGCTTTTTTTACATGAGACAGATTAGGTTATAGTAGTGATCAGTAGTAGAATTGATCGCAGCCTCATACTGTGTGTTTTAGAAATTTGACAAAAGCAAGTTGACAGTACATCCACTAGAAAATTCATGGCACGCCGGGCGTGCTGGCTCACGCCTGTAATCCCAGGACTTTGGGAGGCCGAGGCAGGCGGAGCACAAGGTCAAGAAATCAAGACCATCCTGGCCAACATGGTGAAACCCTGTCTCTATTAAAAATACAAAAATTAGCTGGGTGTGGTGGTGCGCACCTGTAGTCCCAGCTACTTGGGAGGCTGAGGCTGGAGAATCGCTTGAACCGGGGAAGCAGAGGTTGCAGTGAACCAAGATCAGGCCACTGCACTCCAGCCTGTCGTCAGAGCGAGATTCCATCTCAAAAAATAAAATAAAAGGCCGGGCGCGGTGGCTCAAGCCTGTAATCCCAGCACTTTGGGAGGCCGAGACGGGCGGATCACGAGGTCAGAAGATCGAGACCATCCTGGCGAACACGGTGAAACCCCGTCTCTACTAAAAAATACAAAAAAAAAAACTAGCCGGGCGAGGTGGCGGGCGCCTGTAGTCCCAGTTACTTGGGAGGCTGAGGCAGGAGAAAGGCGTAAACCCGGGAGGCGGAGCTTGCAGTGAGCTGAGATCCGGCCACTGCACTCCAGCCCGGGCGACAGAGCAAGACTCCGTCTCAAAAAAAATAAATAAATAAAATAAAATAAAATAAAATAAAATAAATAAAATTGGTAGCAGTCATTTTCTACTCATCTATTCCACCAAAATAATAATAATAATAATTGTCTTTGTAGTAAGACTACCCTTTACCCATCCTGAGGAAACTAGATCCCTAACGTTAGGCTAGGCAAATTATTGAGCAGGAAAGATTATGGATAATTTTGCTAATAAGGGATCTTCTCACTGAAATATTGAAAGATTTTTGATTTTTCAAGCATTTTTAAGAAGCTACAATTACTCCTAGCTATAAAGATCCTGCAAAATACAGAAGTCCGCTGGAGCCAGTAGGTAATGGAATGACTCAGCATCCACAGAGGCTTATGACTCACACATCCATGTGGGGAGGGCGGTAACCCCTTCCAATCCACCACCTTTCTCACAGCTAAGTCTAGAAAGCCCTCATTAGGGGACATTGTAACCTGGTAGAATTGTTTTAGGAGCGAAGTTGTTTATAGTCTTGTTTATTCTTATGTGACTCTATAGGATTTCCATTTAAGAAAAATTTTTTTTTTACCTGTTACATCAATTTTTATTACACTAAGAGACTAAGATGGCTAGTCTTCTGCTTTATCAACGTGGGATAATCGAAGCTCACTTTAGTCTTCTGTGAGAGGCTTGCATTTTTTAAAGAAAAAAGGATAAGTCAGGAGAGGGACAATTGCAAATGTCATTTTTCAGGGATTTTCATTGGTTTACAGAAATAACAGTGATTGGCGATTAGATTGCTGTTTGAACCACAGGGTATGAGCTGTGGTGTTCAGCATCTGGCATTGTTAGGTTAATTTATAGCTATTGGTGGTGTCAGTCAGAGCCCAGGGAGCAAGCAGCTTAGAAATGATTACTTAACTCAGCTGGGGGGATAGGGGGACATGACTGCTGTCTCATTCCAATGCCTCTTTGGGCCTGATCATTTAAAGGGGGTTGCATTCCTCAGATAAGCTTCTTTTCTTTCTCAACCCTAGGGGATTGGTGGTGTCACTCACATTTTACAGATGGACAAGAGCACTTAAGTGACAGGCAGACCCAAGTTCAAACCCAAACCTGTCTGCCTTCAAATTGTCCATCACCTTCTACTCCGTCACACTCCCTCCCACGACTGTAGCTTGACAATTTGTGAATGTAACATGAAAAACACTCTTGAATTAAGCCTTTATTCAAAATTGCCTGCATAAGACCACTTGTTGAAGGAATGTTCTAAAGGAAGAAGGAGGGAATTTTTATAGAGCTTTAGCAGAAGTCAGCTGAAGTCTAGCTTGAGTCAGAAACAACTGGCCAAAACAAAAAACAAAAAAAAACAAATTATTCTTGCCAATTAGCAACCATTGTTTGAGCCATTTGGATTTATCAAGATAGGTGAGGAAGAAATTAGGGACTGAGGTCATGAGCCAGAGGGCAGGGAGGAACAGCTCCTGGGGACAAGGAGGGGCAAGGCTGTGAGAGCTACACTGGAGCATTTGTAGTCCTTCAGGATCCCCTACACCAACATCTGGGATTCTTCTTTTTTTTTTTTTGAGACAGAGTCGGCCCTGTCACCCAGGCTGGAATGCAGTGGCGCAATCACAGCTCACTGCAACCTCTGCCTCCTGGACTCAAGCAATCCAACCTCAGCCTCCCAAGTAGCTGGGACTACAGGTGTGCACCACCATGCCCCGCTAATTTTTGTATTTGTTTTGTAGAGACAGGGTTTCGCCATGTGGCCCAGGCTGGTCCTGAACTTCTGAGTTCAAGCTATCCACCCACCTCAGCCTCCCAAAGTGCTGGTATTTCAGATGTGAGCCACAATACCAGGCCTGGATTCTTCTTAATCTAGATGTAAAGGTTCACAAAGAAGGATCTGCTTCTGCCCACCACTACACAGCAGAATGTGTCTGAAAAGAGAAATTCTTTGCCTTAGGATTGTGTAATGCTCCCACCAATGTGTTGTTGCAGTCATGATGCTTAATGAAAAAAGCACTGCCCCTGGAGCTGGAAAACACGGACAGTCTCTGAACTTTTAACCTGTCTGAACCTATTCCCTCTAGGTGGCTGAAATGAGGTGATGTGAAGCAGTTTGTACAAAGTAAGAGCACTAGTTAGATATTAAGTATAATGCTAATATTAATTATTACTAAGATCATTTGGACTAAGATTTCTTGTAGTGGGGAGATTGTGGACTGCCTGATATATTTCATCAGAAGAGAAGGCTAGAGTTAAGCAGATGCATCAGAAAGCCGAAACACTTCAGAAAAAACCCTCTCAGTAGAGAAAGTGATATTAGATTCCTGTTGCAAAAGATCTAATGCCAGCTAAATTCTCTTTTGCTTTCTTGATAAAACAGGAGAATTGAGAATTAAATGGAAAGGTAATCCTTTTAAAGACCTCAGAAGATGGATCTGTTTGTTTCAATCTGCTTTTGAGGTAGGCTGCTATAAAAGAGATACTTGTGGTGTTACTGTGCCTTAGTGCAGTAGCATAATAAAGAAATGCAGAACCATCTGCTTTGTAACTAATGTTAATTTTATTAAGGGTATAAATTTGGGGTCTTTCTTGTATTTGACTTTCTATTCCTTCCATTTTAAATTCTCACTTTAGACAACGAAAAGGGCTTATTGAAAGTATTCAAAGTTTGTGTCCATGGCTGAGCATGGTGGCTCATGCCTGTATCCCACCACTTTATGAGACCGAGGTGGGAGGATCACTTGAGCCCAGGAGTTCAAGACCAGCCTGGGCAACATAGTGAGACTCCCATTTCTACCAAAAAATAATAAGTCAGCCAGGCGTGACAGCACACACTTGTAGTCACAGCTACTCCAGAGGCTGAGCTGAGAGGATCGCTTGAGCCCAGGAGGTCAAGGCTGCAGAAAGTCATGGTCACGCCACTGCACTCCAACCTAGGCAACAGAGTGAGACCCTGTCTTTAAAAAGGAAAAAAATATATATATGTGTGTGTGTGTGTGTGTATAGATATATATATATATATATATATATATATATATAAAAGCATAGGTTCATTTTAATGTCAATAAATATGAATTCAAAAATAATTTTATTAGGTTTTACTTTTCTTTTATTAGGTTGTTTGCTATGTCTTTGGCTGATCTAACAAAAACCAATATAGATGAGCAGTTCTCCAGCGTGGCATTAGAAAACAATAGGAGATCTGCAGAATGCAAAGGAAGCCCAGGCACAGGCGATTTTTCACGGAACAGTAACACTTCCGCTAAGAGTGTTGATTATAGCAGGTCTCAGTGCTCCTGTGGAAGTTTAAGTTCTCAGTATGATTATTCAGAAGACTTTCTCTGTGATTGTTCAGAAAAGGCCATTAATAGAAATTATTTAAAGCAGCCTGTGGTTAAAGAAAAGGAGAAGAAAAAGTACAATGTTTCTAAAATCTCCCAATCTAAAGGTAAGGAGTAAAATTTCCCAAGCAAGACCAAATTTCTGATCATAATGATGTTATTTTCCTGCACTAGTGTTTGAAGTGGTTCATACTCAGTTTTATTGTTTTCCCATATTGTAAATGTGTATTATAGGTGAACTTTTCTAGAAGAAATTAGGAAATAGAGAAATTAAGAATAATTATAAAATAACAGAAAGGCTTCAAATGTAAAGCCTAGCCCCTGCATAGCTTACCCTACTGGAGCCTACTAGTGAGGTTAGTTCCGTTTTTAGTTAACAGGTGGCCTTGTTACAGAGTACCACAATACTTGGATTTCACTGGCTTCTTGCCTTTCATCTCAGCTGAAGAATCAGTGTTTGAATCGCCAGTGAAATGTAAATACCTGTCTCAACACCCCAAGAGGATGGTCTCCAAGTCCGGTGAGGCATATTAGCAAAGACCATCTTTTGAAATGGAGATGGTTCAAAAGGCTGTTAATAATGTCATTTCTTTGCAGATTTTACCAATTCTATTAGGTCCCAGCTGTCCAAATTGGAATTCGCTTGTGCTATCTTTGATCTCCTTTCTTCCTCCTTCCCTGCCCAGACTGTAATTCCTTCCTCTCATTTTAGGCAATCTTGAGCTCATAAGTATTCCTCATATAGAAATAGCTGGAGCTCTTGTCCACATTGACAATCAGAGCACTTCAGTCAACAGGTGGACGATAAAGGGCCTGCTGTTTGGGGGGCACATCTGCCACTGTCATGTCCACACTGCATCTTGCGTCCCCAGCCTGCTGTTACCAGCTGTGTCCAGGACCCTCTGTGCCACTTCTGGAACACCCAGAATCTTCAGTTCCCCTGCTATAGGGCAGGGATTCTTTATCTAAGACACATGGCTGTGAACCCCATGAAATTCTATGCATTTTTTTGTGTCTATGTGTGTTCGTAAACTTTTCTAGAAGGGCCTGTGCCTTTCACCAGAGTCTCAAAAGGTTAAATGTTACTTTTCTAGAGAGGTGGGGGTCCTACCTCCACTGGCAAGGCCCGAGGCAGGAAATGAAAAGTCCGCTCCTTCTGTCATGCCTGGACTCCATCAAAAATGAACATCATGGTTAGATCCTACACATACAGAATTCCTTATCCGCATTTGAAATTTACAAATCTCCAAAACCCAACATCTTTCATATCCTTGGCATCAAAGTTGATTTGGCAACAAAAACCTTATTTGAACTAACATGAAGCAGATCTTTACTTAGTTCACTTAGTGTGAAGAATCATTATATTTCACTGCAAAAGTATAGTTTCATTAAAGGGTGGTGTTCCGGGCCCCATGAGAGAAATGTGGAAAATACCATATATGCACTCACCTTTAAAACCCCCCAAATTCTGCAACATACCAGTTCCAAGGGTTTACAATAAGAGATCTTGAATCTATATACTACATTTTATATTGATCGTAAGCTTTTGTGGGATCATGCAAGAGGGCAGTTAGCATTTATAAAACTTTCTACAAGAGAGAAACTGCATTTCAAGTTCTAAGTACCTTATAATTTAGCTTTTTAAAGCTGATTCCTCACTTATTTATTCAACAAATGCTTATTGAGTTCTTTGTGCAAGATGCCTGTTTATAAATTGAGAACAACCTAAATTAATTCAGTTACTTCACAGGAGACCAGAATCCTAAATTCCATTATCCAGAAGAGTAAAAGGCTTGCTCTTACTTGGGTGTCCTTTTGTATATTAATACTCTGAAATTATTTTAAATAAATCTTGCATGCATCTTTAACTCAGATTTTTATGTCCCAGGAAACCCTTGCCCAGCGTATGATGAACGTAAAATACTATTTGCAACCTCAAGCTTTGTCACAGAACAATAAAGTATTTCCTCGTCTTTTTCTTTTATTCCCCAGTTCATGTTTTGCCAGTGTTTGCAGCAGCAAGTAATTTCTTCCACCCTGGTGTCATATAATTCTAACCCAAAGCGAAGAGTCTGAATGTTTTAGCCAGTACAGCCCCTTCTCAAGCAAATGTTCAATTAAAAGTAGCTCTCTGACCCTCAGGGCAGGTAATGCTGAATGAGGAACCACCAACAGAGATTCAGAATTCACCAAAGAACAGTAACATCAGAGATTATTTTCAATTCCCATCTTAGAAAATTGATGAAAGCAAATTTTATGGCAGAAAGACATTTCATGGAGAAAATTACGAATATGAAATGAGGACTTCAATTTAATAGAATTTTTGCTTTGGTCAAACATTGGAAATTTACTTAACTCATTGTAAATAGCAAGCAATATAGTCATATAATTTGCTTTTCAAAGATTATCCTTCTTTTCTAGAAAATGTCTTTTCAGAACTCTTTCAGTTACATATCCTGTTAAAATTGCTTCCTTGACAGATTTTCTTTGTCAATACAATGCCAAAAACATGTCATGGTCATTCAAGATATTAGTATGCAAAAAAAAGTTAATTTACCACATCCAAATGCTTGGAACACCTTTTGCCCTGTTGTCCTTGGTCAGGTATAGGTGGACAACCTAAGGCAGTGTTGAAGAGACACCTTCTCTAGCAGGCTAACCATGGAAACTACCGAGAACAGGAAGGGGAAAGGCTCCTCCTTTGAACCTCTTCTTCACCCTGGTTCGTGGAGAAAATGAGTTCATCTTTTTTAGGGTAAAATATAGTGCGGACCCTCCAGTCCGTATGTCAGAAGCAGAGCTGGAGTGAAGGTGTGGAGGAGCACAGGGATAGAATGGGACAATGAGACCAAAGGGGACAATGACAGGAGAGGGAACTAGGATGAGGCCAGGCGGAAGAGGAGGAGGAAACAGCATGGACTAAGGAGGACAAGAGAGCTTCTACAGTAAGGGTTTGAGGAGGAGGTGAGCCTGGGGAGACAGGCTGGGAAGGAAGACAGGCCTGTTTGTGGGTGAAGTGAGCATGGGGACATTCTTAGAACTGTTCAGAAGAGCATACATCATTATACATAATGTGCAGATGCCGTTTTGGCAACTATGGACTTAAATTTATGTTTGTGGTGAATTAAGTTAACTTGAGTGAATGTTTTAATTCAGTGGTTTAAAACTTAGTTGTCTTAAGAATAGTCATTCAGCTAAATCTGCTTCTATTATTTGTGAAATGGGATTGAAATTATAAATTATACTATTCTTATGTGTGGGTTAGGATAATGAGATATAAAATCGTTAAGGAATACACCCTATTCCAATTTTCCATAGCCTTTATAGTTACACAAGTATGTGTGATGGATACAGCATGAATTTGTTACATACCCCTCAAATGCAAGTGGTATACTTACCTTTCTGAAGCCAACAAACCTGGCTTGTCCTCCCCACCCACTCACTAGGGTAGACAGGAAATTCAATCTCAGACACGTTTGGGGAATGAGGGAATATGAGGGGGCAGGGATGTGGAAAGGGCCTTACACAAATAATATTGGGGGAGGAGCCTCTGCCTTTCATTTTTACCGCTTATGTGTTCCTTGTCCAAGCCACGTGATCTTTAAAAGGCCAGCCCCTCCCCTTTCCATAGCATCCATGCCCTCTGTGCACTTCTTGACTCCTAGGGCCTTGGCCAGAGCTCCTGTGGCCATGGCGTTTAGTCCCTCGGCACCCTCTCATGCCTCTGTCCTCCCATCACTTGAGCATGGCATAAGGGGAATATAAGCCTCCAGTGCCCGTGGATCCCATCATCCATCCTTCTCATCTCAGTGAAATCCCTATCTCCTCCAGGGTCAGAGCACCTAAGAGCTAGAAGACATTACAAGTTGGGGGTCAGGTTCAGTCATGCTGGCCATAGTGTAGAACATGTCAGTCTTTGCCCACCCCTATTTTAAACCAGCCTGATCCATATGGCCTGGGTCTAGAGCTTCCCTAGCCAGTGCCCAGAGTATTAAAGTGTACGGCCTCAACAAAACCACAGACATCTCTTCGCAGGCCTTCTAGTAGATGTCCTAGAGGCTGGCCTGCTCTGCTTCCCATTTAGTGTGCTCAGAAGCCTATTCTAAAATACTCAATATTCAGCCATAGCCCCTACTAAACTGTGGGAAAATAAATACACTTGAAGGCATAATTGCAAAGATAGGCCACCAGTTACTGATGTGATACTGTGTTGTATAATCTATGAGTTCTTTCATAGTTATGATTCAAATGCTTTATCTCCAGAAAGCATGCTTTGGCTCTCTTAGTTCATTGTTTCTATCACAGGTAGAATTGCCTGTTCCCACCCAACACAGACAGTGGGCTCTGTCTCACCACTTCCTAGCTGTGTGCTCATTGACAAGGGACATCCCCAAGCTTCAGTGTGTTTATCTTTAAAATGGGATAATAGTACAGTGATTTACACATGTATTTAATATACTCAAATTCAATTATGTAAGCTTGGTGCTAAGTGTGATGTTTTTTAGAGACTTTTGCTTAAGACAGACCCCTGGGCCGGGCACGGTGGCTCACGCCTGTAATCCTAGCACTTTGGGAGGCCGAGGCGGGCAGATCACGAGGTCAGGAGATCGAGACCATCCTGGCTAACATAGTGAAACCCCGTCTCTACTAAAAATACAAAAAAATTAGCCCTGCGCGGTGGCGGGCGTCTGTAGTCCCAGCTACTCGGGAGGCTGAGGCAGAATGGTGTGAACCTGGGAGGCGGAGCTTGCAGTGAGCCGAGATCGTGCCACTGCACTCCAGCCTGGGCGACAGAGCGAGACTCCGTCTCAAAAAAAAAAAAAAGGTAGACTCCTGAACACATGCCAATTACTTCATTTGGTGCCCAGCCAAAGTAACAGGAAAAATTGACTGTGTTGGATTTATTCAGAGATGGAAAATCAGTATCCGTAAAAATAGATAGACTCTCATATAATTTGATGACCTTTTGAGGGTCATTTTGAATATGTAAGTTCTTTACATTGGGCTCTCATGTTACACTCTAATTACCCTTAACATGTTGTTGAAATGATTACATCAGATAATCTACAGAAAGCATTTAGTTTAATGCCTGACATATGATAAGCACTTAGTCAGCTATTATCATGGGGTTAGTTGGTTGGTTGGTTGGTTTTTGAGACAGAGTCTCACTTTGTCACCCAGGCTGGAATGCAGTAGTGCAATCATAGCTCACAGCAACCTCGAACTCCTGAGCTCAAGGGATCCTCCCACCAAGGCTTCGCGAGGAGCTAGGACTATAGGCATGTGCCACCAAGTTAGGCTACTTTTTAAAATTTTGTAGAGGCCAGGCACAGTGGCTCATGCCTGTAATCCCAGCACTTTGGGAGGCCGAGGAGGGTGGATCACTTGAGGGTCAGGAGTTCGAGATCAGCCTGGCCAACATGGTGAAACTCCATCTCTACGAAAAATACAAAAATTACCTGGGCGTGGTGGCAGATGCCTGTAATCCCAGCTACTCGAGAGGCTGAGGCAGGAGAATTGCTTGAACTCCGGATGCAGAGGTTGCAGTGAGCCAAGGTTGCACCACTTCACTCCAGCCTAGGCAACAGAGGGAGACTCTGTCCCAAAAAAAAATAAAATAAACATAAAAAATTGTGTTTTTTTTAGAGACGGGATCTGACTCTGTTGATCAGGCTGGTCTCAAACTCCTGTCCTCAAGCAGTCCTCCTACTGCAGCCTCCCGAAGTGCAGAGATTACAGACATGAGCCTCTGCACCTGGCCTATTATCACAGTTTTTAGTCTAGCTGTTATAATAGAAATCTAAGTACAGATTTTAGAGTCAAAGAAGACCTGGTTTTCAATCCATTCTGTGTCACTTTGTAGCTATGTAACCTTGGACAAATGATGTAAAATCTCCAGCTATAACATATATTACAACTGACCTTGAATAATTGTATTAAATGAGATATTTATATGTAAACCACCTAGCCTAAAGCATGGATATTGATTAAATATTAGTTTTTTTCCCCTTCTAATTACACTTATGCTTGTGTGTATGTGTGTGGTGTGTGTGCAGGGGGGCGTGGGAGGGCGATTATGCATATGTGCATATTTGCATATCTGTATATATTACTAGTAATAAACTGGATTATCTGCTTACACAGGCCTGAAGGAAATCTCAGTTGAAAAAAAGCACACCTGGAATGCATCACTCTTTAATTCTCAAATCCATATGATTGCCCAAAGAAGAGATGCTATGGCTCATCGAATACTCTCAGCAAGGCTTCATAAAATTAAAGGACTAAAAAATGAATTAGCTGATATGCATCATAAATTGGAAGCCATCCTTACAGAAAACCAATTTTTGAAACAACTTCAGCTTAGGCATTTGAAAGCTATAGGAAAATATGAGAATTCACAAAATAATCTACCTCAAATTATGGCTAAACATCAGAATGAAGTAAAAAATTTAAGGCAACTACTTAGGAAATCCCAGGAAAAGGAAAGGACGGTATCTAGGAAACTTAGAGAAACTGACAGCCAGTTACTGAAGACTAAAGATACCCTGCAGGCACTGCAGAAACTCTCTGAAGACAAAAACCTTGCAGAAAGGGAAGAACTCACTCATAAATTATCTATTATCACAACAAAAATGGAGGCAAATGACAAAAAAATACAGGTCTGTATTTCAGGAGCCCAGACAGTTTAAGATTTCGAAGTGAATAGAGAGAGGGTGTGAATTAATCATGGATGCGCCCCCTCTGTAACAAAGTGTTACTAACTGCTTTGCTTGTCGTGCTACACTAAATAATTATTGTCTAATAGAGGGCAGGGTTTGAAGGAAAAACAGAAGCAGCTCAAACTAGAAATGTTCATCCGTTGCAGTGCGCAAGAGTTCACTCTGTGGCTAGGCTGGTTTATGTGGAAATGACCATTGCACAAGAGTTCACTCTGTGGCTGGGCTGGTTTATCTGGACACGACCATTCTCTAAGAGAGTACAGCTACAGTGCTAAGGGACTTTTTCCCTGTGCTTTAAAGATTGCATTGTGTTACGTGAAACCTCTTTGAAGTCAACCCTCTACCTTAATCTGTTGATTAAAAGGCTACTTCCCTAAAAACCTACTCAGTGCATCCGTTCAGTACCTTTTGCATTCTCCCTCACCATTTTGGCCAGGCATTACCACACAAACATTTGTAGTTATTTTCAAAATAGCAGTTTTTCCCAGATAATGTTCCTGGTAGTAGGGAAGGAAAAGGAATTAAAATAATTAAAGAGATGACTGGATTAATTTTCCTCAATGGTACATGGTTGTCAAAACCCTGGGGATTGGCCGGGCGCGGTGGCTCAAGCCTGTAATCCCAGCACTTTGGGAGGCCGAGACGGGCGGATCACGAGGTCAGGAGATCGAGACCATCCTGGCTAACACGGTGAAACCCCGTCTCTACTAAAAAAAATACAAAAAACTAGCCGGGCGATGTGGCGGGCGCCTGTAGTCCCAGCTACTCGGGAGGCTGAGGCAGGAGAATGGCGTGAACCCGGGAGGCGGAGCTTGCAGTGAGCTGAGATCCGGCCACTGCACTCCAGCCTGGGCGACAGAGCGAGACTCCGTCTCAAAAAAAAAAAAAAAAAAAAAAGCCTGGGGATTACATTATAAGAGATGACTTGGGAGAAGGAATTGATATCATATTAAGAATTCTCCTGCATGTCTTAACATTAGATAGTTTGAGTCTGTTTGGACATAAACAGACTCAAACTATCTAATGTTAATTTAGGGTTAATTAATTTAGGGTTTAATTAATTAATTTAGGGTTTAATTATTTAATATTTGATGCTGAAACACAAGTATTTTCTATGATCTTGAAGTAAGTAAATATCTGGTTCATTTCCTCCACGTTTTTATCTCAATTATTTCTTCTGTTGTTAAAATTCTCTATTTTCCAAAAAATTTTTTTCACATGAAATTGATATGTGATCTACAGAAAATAATGAGCAACGTCATTTTTCACTCTTGTATACCAAAGTGATATTATTTGGCCTTTTAGGTAATATTGTATTCACCTTAGCATATGTCTGTCATGCAAAAGCAAATCTATTTATATATATATATATCTAAATAGTTCATGTTTTTATATCCATACATAAAACCAAAACAAATTCCATAACTATTTTCTTTGATACAAAAAGCACTTATCAAGTATGAGAAATTTCTGTTTGGTTGTAGGCATTTAGTGGAGGAAAACTGTTTTGTGAACCAAAACATGTGACTTCTGTAACATGAATGTTTTAGGGAGTGGTATTTTTAGTGATTCTTTCCCCCTTTTAGCTTTCCATGTCTTCCACTTTTCCTGTCTGGGAAAGTACTGCTGTTATAATGGAGGAGGTCCTACTTTATGTTAAAACAAAAACAAATGGTCCTTTTGGTAAGCCTTCTGTCAAGTCCGGATCTAACAGTTCTCAATAAAACAGTTCTCATTCCCGAGAGCAGATGAATATGTTTTGGATGGCTATTGAGTTAAATCAGTCATTTCATTGCCTTATAGTCCATCAGTGTGGATGGATGTGGTGGTTTGAGTCCCTTTTATAACATTCAGTTTCTGTTGTCTGGGAATGACCATCCATGATGTCTACTGATTTCCAGGATCTGGTCAGAATTGTTAAATCGGGTGGGTCACAGTGGCTCACGCCTGTAATCCCAGCACTCTCGGAGGCCAAGGCGGACAGATCACCTGAGGCCAGGAGTTCAAGACCAGCCTGGCCAACACAGCAAAACCCCTTCTCTACTAAAAATACAAAAATTATCTGGGTGTGGTGGCGTGCACCTGTAAACCCAGCTACCCGGGAGGCTGAGGCAAGAGAATCACTTGAACCCAGGAGGTGGAGGTTGCAATGAGCTGAGATCGCACCACTACATTCCAGCCTGGGCAACAGAGTGAGAGTCCAACTCAAAAACAAAAAAGAATTTTTAAATCAAATTTTAGAGTATGTAAAAAACAGGCTCAAAACGTGTGATATTTGTTCTCTAGAGCTGGGATCTGGGATTTGGGGGCTTTCGGTTATACTTCATTCTAATATATGTCCCCTATATAAGCCAGTCACTAAAATTGTATTGAAAATGTGCACTTTTTATAAATGTAGTTAGTTCCATGATAATTGAAGTTGTTAATATACTAACTTGGTTGCAGAATAGTTAAAATATATACTGTTTTCAGAGCTTGGAAAAACAACTGAGGTTGAACAGCAGAGCCTTTAGTCGGCAGCTGGCTATTGAGACTCGGAAGACTTTAGCAGCTCAAACAGCTACCAAGACTCTGCAGGTGGAAGTAAAACACCTTCAACAAAAACTTAAGGTATTTCTTTTAAAACAAAATGTAAGAATGAAATTCTGTTTCCTGAAACATATGAACTATTTATGCCCATTATATATTTAAGTGATTTTTTATTTTATATCTATATATACAAAAGTCCCCTCTCCCCTTTGCAGGGGGCCTGGGCCCCCATCCACAGTTCTGTTTATCTTTCTTTTTTTTTTTTTTTTTTTTTTTGAGATAGAGTCTTGCTCTGTTGCCCAGGCTGGAGTGCAGTGGCATGATCTCGGCTCACTGCAGCCTCTGCCTCCCAGGTTCAAGTGATTCTCTTATCAACCTCCTGAGTAGCTGGGACTACAGGCATGCGACACCACGCTTGGCTAATTTTTGTTATTTTTAGTAGAGATGGGCTTTTGCTATGTTGGCCAGGCTGGTCTTGAACTCCTGGGCTCAAGTGATCCACCTGCCTTGGCCTCCCATAGTGCTGGGGTTACAGGTGTGAGCCACTGCACCTGGCCTAAATTATGTAACTTCATTAATATCTTTCTCAGATATTTTCCCTACAATTATATGAACAGAGGATCTGCAATTATTAGAATGAGTTACAGCTTGGTGAATGTGTACTGTGATTAGAAAAATATAAAGTCTATTCATTAACAAGGCTTCTTGTTATCTTGTTACCATTCTTATTTCATCACGTTAATATAGCATTTGTTAACATTTTAATGTAACTCAAAATTAATGTTTAAAAACATGTAATATTTAAGATAAATTTTAATGACTCATAAATTTATCTTAGTTTTACTTACAAATGTGTTTGAAAAACTGTCTTTTAAAAATATGTATACTGCTTTAAAAATAAGAATTTTTTAAAATATTTTGTCAGGCTTTTTGCTATCTTTCTGCCTTCAAGATTGGTAAAATGTCCAACAATTTAGATAAGATGCTTAAGAAACACTCAGTTTCAAGCCTCAACTAATAAATCTTAAGTTTGATTCTTTAAGACAAGGATCTTTAACTTTTTTTATTTTTAAGGAAGGCAAAAATGAGCTCCTTTAGGCCTCTTTTACAAGGGCACTAATCCCATTCACTAGGATTCTGCCCTTGTGACCTAATCACCTCCCAAAAGACCCAGGTCATAAAAGTATCACTGTGGGGGCTAGGATATTAACATAAGAAATTTAGCACCATATCAATAATTTCCCTTTTTTTTTTTTTTTTTTTTTGAGACAGGGTCTTGCTGTGTTGCCCAGACTAGAATGCGGTGGCACCATCTTGGCTCACTGCAGCCTCAAACTCCTGGGCTAAAGCGATCTTCCCACCTCAGCCTCCCAAGTAGCTAGGATCACAGGTACATGCCACCATACCCAGCTAATTTTTAAAATTTTTGTAGAGACGAGGTCTCACTGTGTTGTCCAGGCTGGTCTCAAACTCCTGGGCTCAAGCAGTCCTCCTGCCTTGGCCTCCCAAAGTGTTACGATTACAGGTGTGAGCCACTACACCCAGCCTGATCTTTAACTATTTTATGACAAGTAGGCAATTTAGATTCCCCAGGAACCTTGAGATCACTGAGAGACAGGAGAAGAATACTGGGGGGTGAGGAGTTTGGATGGAGCTGGACGAGTTGGATAATTCATCTGATGAATTATGTTGGTATCATTGAGAACTGGGATTTGGAGGATGGAAGAAAGAAAATTATCCCTTTGTAAAGAAGAAAAAAGAGTTCTTTTCCTTTTTTCTATGGAGTTCCAGGAAACTTCAAAAAGAATACACAGAACATAGACATGGCTATTGCAGCTAGCTGAGAAATCTAACAGAAGAGACTTCAAGATCCCCAGGTCACAGCAAACACACACCCATATGGAGACACAATTGGGGAATTTTAAAATAAATTTTGTGCTTCCTCATGCAGACATATGAATATGAATAATATGCAGCCATTAAAAAAACCATTTCTTGCCAGGCGCAGTGGCTCACACCTGTAATCCCAGCACTTTGGGAGGCTGAGGCGGGCAGATCACCTGTGGTTGGGAATTCGAGACCAGCCTGACCAATATGGCGAAACCCCAGCTCTACTAAAAATATAAAAATTAGCTTGGCATGGTGATGTGTGCCTGTAATCCCATTACTCGGGAGGCTGAGGCAGGAGAATTGCTTGAACCTGGGAGGCAGAGGCTGCAGTGAGCCGAGATTGTGCCACTGCACTCCACCCTGGGTGACAGAGTAAGACTCCATCTCAAAAAAATAAAAAATAAAAATAATCATTTTTAACAGAGAAATGCTTAATACTTAAAGAAATGCTTAATGAAAAGATAGAAAATTCTATATACAGTAAGATCCAAATTTATTTTTAAAAAGAAAATTAAATGTACCTCCACACAATGGATATCTATATATCTGTAAATAGCAATGAAGAATCTTGATGCACTACTATGGAATAATCTCTAGGATACATTGGTAAGTGAAGAAAGGGAGGCAGACGAAACTGTAATATCCTTGATATGGTTTGGCTGTGTCCCCACCCAAATCTCACCTTGAATTGTAGCTCCCAGAATTCCCACATGTCATGGGAGGGATGGGTAGGAGGTAATTAGATCATAGGGGCAGGTCTTTCCCGTGCTGTTCTGGTGATAGTGAATCAGTCTCACGAGATCTGATGGTTTTATAAAAAGAAGCTCCCCCACCAGGCGGTGGCTTACACCTGTAATCCCAGCACCGTGGGAGGCCGAGACGGGCGGATCACAAGGTCAGGAGATCGAGACCATCTGGCAAACACAGTGAAACTCTGTCTCTACTAAAAAATACAAAAAATTAGCTGGGCATGGTGGCACGCACCTATAGTCCCAGCTACTTGGGAGGCTGAGGCAGGAGAATGGTGTGAACCCGGGAGGCGGAGCTTGCAGTGAGCAGAGATCGCGCCACCGCACTCCAGCCTGGGCGGCAGAGCGAGACTCTGTCTTAAAAAATATATAAAAAATAAATAAATAAAAAGAAGCTCCCCTGCACAAGTCCTCTGTTGCCCACTGCCATGTAAGAAGTCCCTTTGCTCTTCCTTTGTCTTCAACCATGATTGTGAGGCCTCCCCAGCCATGTGGATCTGTGAGTCCATTAAACCTCTGTCCTTTATAAATTACCTAGTCTCAGTTATGTCTTTATCAGCAGCCTGAAAACGGACTAATACAAACCTACTTAAGATAAAGGAAGCAACAGAAATATATCCACTTATTTGCCAACATTTAAAAAAGAAACCAATAATAGGATAACAGCAGAAAAAAAGAGAATAGAGTAGAAGGGACAGCTCTAGAACCTAGATTTCTTTGTGGAACCATGTAAATCTTTCCGTAAGTATGAAGCAGAATTAAATGTAAAAAAAAATTAAAAAGCAGCTGGGCACGGCAGCTCATGCCTGTAATCCCAGCACTTTGGGAGGCCGAGGTGGGCGGATCACCTGAGGTCAGGAGTTCAAGATCAACCTGGCCAACATGGTGAAACCCCATCTCTACAAAAATACAAAAATAAAAAAATTAGCCAGGTGTGATGGTGCATTCCTGTAATCCCAGCTACTCGGGAAGCTGGGGCAGGAGAAACGCTTGAACCCGGGAGGCGGAGGTTGCAGTGAGCTGAGATCATGCCATTGCACTCCAGCCTGGGTGACAGAGCGAGACTCTCTCAAAAATAAATTAAATTAAATTAAATTAAATTAAATTAAATTAAATTAAAATATAAAATAAATAATAAAATAAAATAAAATATCCCTAAATATCCAAAGTAAAATGCAGATGAACCCAAATGTGTATACAGTTAGCCCTTTGTAACCGCAGGATGCAGAACCTGTGGACAGGGAACGCTGACTATATCCTATTGGTGGCACAAAGCCACAGAAGGAAGTCATTCCAAGTGACTCAAAACACATAATGTCATTGCATATGGCCAGTGAGATACACTGTAAGGACACAAATAACTTTACAAAAAATCTGACACTGTTTAGTAATGATATTGTTGGTAATGATGGTGACGTTGTTGTTTTGAGAATGTTGTGTATATCTTATGGGCTACAGCTCCTGATAGATTATGGTGGTGTCATTGAGAACTGGGATTTGGGGGATGGACAAAAAAAAAGTACAGAAGAGAGAGTCAAATAAAAATCCTATAGTCCTGATTTTGATCTGAAGTGAAAGTATGCAATATTCTCAGAGTAACCAGGAGCAATGAATACCCCCAGCACCCAGGTTATGGTCTGTAAGTTCCATATCCCACTAAAACAAACCAAGGCTCCCTAAAAAATTCTAGGTCTGGTACAGGAAATACATTAGATGGGCCTGGAACGTATTGTCATACAAAAGCAAGGAAGCTATGAAGGACCATTAGGGTAGTATCAAAAGGACTCAGGCCCATCTAGAATAGGTTCCTACTGGCCAAAGATGGGGAAATTTGAGGATCAATGAAGATAACTGCCTGGGTTAAAACTTATCAAATGAACCCACAGTTCATAATGAGACTTAAAAAACTAAACGCCTCAGTGATGAGTCACTTGTGGAGGATGCTAGGGAACAGCATGCTATTTTGAAGACTGGTCAGTAGAGGACAAGAAGCAAACATTTTTACCTTTCCTGTATGAACGACTCCTCAGAGTAACCAAATCATTTGTGAGAGGATAAGATCCTGCTTATAAAAGCATTCCACTCAATAATGAAGAAGGAATGACAAGATTAGAATATCACTATTTTGGAAACTCCTAATGAATTAATGGCTCTAATCAATGATCATCAATGGCTCCTAGTATCACAAAAGAGATACGCGCTTCCTGACAGAGGTACACACCACCACCTACTCATGCCAAAGAACCGAACCTAAACCTGGTTACACACTGGGCTCTACCTACCAATTGAAAAGCAGAGGGGAGAACATGCTCAGGATGGGATGCAGTCAGCAGTGTGAGAATGTGGGAAACTACATTACAGATACCCCCATTTCTACGATTAAGTAGCAAAGCAGAAAAAATAACAGGTGAGAGTGAGAACCTATAGATTAAAAGACAGTAAGAGATATATTAATCAGTCACAGTGTTTTGAACCTTGTTTAGATTCTAATTCAAATCTTTTAAAAATGATAGAAAATGGGGAAAATGTTAAACAAACTGGATATTTGGTTATGTGAAGGAATTATTGATTGGGGGAAGTGGAATGAAGACACTGCAGTTAGGTTTTAAAAGGGATACCCTTGTTTGCTACAGATACTGAAATAAGTTATTAGAGGGCTAGATTTGCTTCAAATAAGCCAGGGCTGGGGAGTGGGGCCAGAGAGAGTGGGAAACAGGATATGAGCTGTTCATTAGTGAAGCCGGGGCATGGGCTCATGGAGGTTGACTGTACTATTCTACTTTTTTAATATATATATATATATTTTTTTTTTAATTTGTATAATAAAGTTTCAAAGGGAAAAATGTTTTTGAGATTACATATTTTGTGCATTTTTAAAAGAGTAGAAATGGCTAGATCAAGAAGGTGGCCCGAACACATGCTTTTTGTCCCTCCCTGCCAAAGCCCCATAGAAATGACAGAAAATGTATTTTTAAAATAACGCTCCAAGCCAGGCATGGTGGCTTACACTATTTTTTGGGAAGTTGAGGCAGAAGGATCTTTTGAGCCCAAGAAGTCAAGACCAGCCAAGGCAACAGAACAAAGCCTGTCTCTACAAAAAAATTTAGAAATTATCTGGGCATGATGGCACACACCTGTAATCCCAGCTACTCCAGAGGCTGAGGCAGGAGGATCTCTTGAGCCCAGGAGTTGGAGGCTTTAGTGATGGCACCACTGCACTCCAGCCTGGGCAACAGAGAGACTCTTGTCTCTAAAAATAAATAAAATAATCCAGAATCTCAGAAAGGATACCAAAACTACCAGATCTAACAAAGAATTTCTGGAAGATAAAAAAGGGGGTTTTCTTTTTTTTTAGATTAAGGAAACCAAACATAGACAATCACAAACTAAAATATGTACAGATACACACACACACACACACACACAGAGAGAGAGAGAGACAGAGACAGAGACAGAGAGAGAGAGAACCGGACAGATGCAATACTGCCTTTTATGACCTAGCCTTGGCAGTCACACAGCATCACTTCTGCAGTGACAAGGTGGTCCTAGGCAGTTCAAGCAGTGAACTCCACCTCTTGGTAGGGTGTCACAAGGTCCTTGAAGAGCATATGGGACTAGAAATCTTGTCGTGGGAATTCTAGGAAAATACAGTCTGCCACATTAACGAAAGTCATTGTTTGAGCTTGGAAGAGTCTGGTCCCAAAGGTCAAAAGTTCTGTTTCTTTATTTTGAAACTCATTTTCAAAGTCATCCCACACCGAGGTCTAGGCCCACTTCTGGAGTATGAGCCGAAGTAAGAAGAGGGATATCAGCCTTCCACAGCTCCCACATGAGGTACTGCCACCCGTCTTATACCCAGGCTACAGTCACACTCCTGCATTAAGACAGTGCTTTCTATCTAAGTTCTGCAAGCCATCAACGCTGACCTTAATATGATTCCACACCATGACCCAACTTCCCCTTTAACTCTTACTTGATACCCTCGCGCTTGCGGGGAGTCTCTGCGCTGAGTATTCCACGAGCATTCCATGAACATTCCCAGCCACGGACTGTCTTCTTGTTTGCCTTGACTGATTGAACCCAACTACACGAGTCTCCCGGGTTGTGTTCCAGCCTGCTGTGTTAGACTTCTGGCCCAGCTCTGTCGTGGTGCCCAACCTGAAGCTCCGCTCCAAGCCTCAAGGAGAACTATCCTCCAGGTTGCTTCCATTTGACCCCCGCCGCCCCTGTGGCGGCCCCTTGTTGTTCTGTTCTTGCTCTGCCTCATTCCTGCTCTCTGTTGCTGACCTCCAAGTGTCCAGACCAAATCAAAAGATAGAACTGAATTTTTCAGGTAACCAAAATTTGTCCCTGTAAATATGAAAATGTTTCTTAACCAGTATGGATGAAAAACCATTCTAAAATGTTTTACACAGTATCCTTCATCTGAAAGCTATTATCCAGAATATACCTGATCAACTTTTCATGGTGATGAACTGTCAGCATTTACTGTTCTTTTGGCTACGTGTTACCACAATAAGAAAAGGGAGATGAACTGTTAACATTTTTGCCTCCAGAAACTTAAATTCTAGAAAAGATTAATATTCTCGTGTTTTATCCCTTTGTGTACCTCTGATAATAAACTAATTTTATGATTCAAATGAGTAGAAAATCTACACTGTACAATTCAGGTACAAAAATATGTCATGTTCTTTATTTTCTGTAACTGAGCCATACTTCCTTATGAGTCCCAGTCCCACAAGTTAGGGATGAGGGTGGCAGTTGGACAAGGAGAAATGGATACAAGCTCATCACAGTCTCTTCTAACTCCAAACAGTCTTATGCTAGGTTGTCTCTTAGACTTGCAGACTTTTTGCTCATCCCTATCTTCTGTCTCAGTGGAGATGGCATCCTGGGCATGAGAGAAAACATATGTGTACTCTTGGTGGAGCGGAAAAGAGGCCTCTGGTCTGTGTTCTGCCCTCTGGCCCCTCTCTACACCTGCTTCTCCTGATGAGTGACTGGTCTTAAATTCCCAGGACCCTTTCTGATGTGTACTGAATGTGGCTGCTAAAACTCCTGGCCTCTTCTCCGTCTGGTCAAATAAATCCTGGTGATCTTCCCTTGCTGACTGTTGATGCAAATGCTCTGAGATGCATCCTCCATCTGATCTCTGGCTAGATTCTCTATCGCAAAGCCTGTGCTATGGGAGCACCTGGACCTGTAACCTTAAGGACTCCAGAGCAGGTGCAGCTCCCTCCACAGGTCCCACTGGTTGCACAGGGAAGGGAAGCACAGTCTCTGGCCTGGAGAGAGTATTTAGCCCTTTCTGACTTACCACTTGGGCAATACCACGTTACTTTAGCTCCATGATGAATGGGGCAGGGAGGTGCTTTTCAAGGGGCTTGCAATTTTCCTGGACCACACTGAGGCCTCTTGCACTGAGACTTTCCCAAACTGCAGAGATGTTACCCCCTGAATATCCCTTGGCCCATAGATTTGACCCTAAGGAGCACAAGGAGACGAGTGCTCTCTCTCTCTCTCTCCCTCCCTCCCTCCCCCCACCCCTCCCCACCCACCTCTGTGTGTGTATGTGCATGTGTGTGCACATGCACGTCTGTCACACTGACATCCCTGGCTTCCTTCCTCCTTACTTCATATATGCCCACCTCTCTTAACCATGGTTGTTACTAAAATTCAATGGTCGTGAGTCCAAAGCCTTTCTTGCCTCCTGGTGTACATATGAGAAGGGGCATTTGATATTTAATAAAAACCTTTTTTTGTTCCTCAACAAGTTAAGGTTTCAAAACATCTGTTTTGCCAAGACTCAAAAAAGTCAATATTGAAATTTAAAATGGAACAATGATACCCTTATTCTAGGCTTTCCCCCCACTGCCCTTGTCTAGATGTAGCCCTGTCTCATAGACCTTTCTACTAGATGGCAGAAATGTTCACCTGTGCCATCCAATACTGTAGTCACTAGTCACACGCAGCTGCTGACCACTTAGTGGAAATACAATAGTATGGCTGACGACCTAAATTTTAATTTAATTTCATTTAAATGAAATCACAACATATAGCTAGTGGCTACTGTAGGGCACAGTACAGAAGAATATTTCATAAACTTCAAGGCCCACAGGACAGAAGGAAAACAGTGGACAAGCTTACCCGCAAGGCTCTTCAAAAATACTGTCCCAATTACAATAATGTGTCACTTTGTTTAAAAAGCTAGTACTTTTTGATGTCAGGGATGGTATAGGATGATATGGCCTATTTCTTTTTCTTCTAAGATCTATAGATTTTATTCAAAGAATATTGAGCTCATTTAAATTGTTTTTAAAAGAAATCAGGGTTGACAAAAGCAAACATTTATAGAAAAATTGGTTTTGTGGTTCTTTTTAGGAAAAGGATCGTGAGCTTGAAATTAAAAACATCTATAGTCATCGAATACTTAAAAATTTACACGACACAGAGGACTATCCAAAAGGTATGTTTTAATTACTTTTGCTCAAAATCTATTTTTAAGTATCTAGTCAGATTGTCCTAATTTATGTAGCCAAAATAATGGATACTTTCAAAAATCACTTCATTAGGCATTAAAATACATTTTGTGATTCTAGAAGAATAATGAGACTGAGATGATGAGATGGCTAGAAAGGAAGAGAAATGCTTTCCTGTTCTCCCACCCTCAGCACAGCCCTTTATGTCCTTTCTTCAGGTGGAGCAAGAGGATAACTTCAGCCTGAAGCAAAATGTCTGCCAAAAAGGGAACTTTCTAAGTGTATCTGTTAGCCAGTGTATGGCTTTTCAAAATGAACTTTATTGGGGTATACTTTACCTCAGTAAAATGCATCCATTTTAAGTGTGTACGCAGCTCAGTGGGTTTTGACAGATGCTTTTACCGATGGAGCCACCACCCTAGTCAAGATATGGAATATTTCCACCTCCCCAGGAAGCTTCCTCGGGTGCCTGCAGTCAGTAGCCCCCTACCTCACCTGGCAACCACTGACTTTCCTTTGGTCACAATAGCTTAGTTTGTCTGTTCTAGAACTTCGCGTAAGTAGACTCCCACAGCATGAACTCTTTTGTATCTGGCTTCTTTTGTTCAGCATAATGTTTTTGAGATTCGTCTCTACTGATGCCACTATCATTAGTGTATACCTCTCATTGGTGAAGAGTCTTCTTTCCTTCAAGACCACATGCACTTCCCCCCAAGATCTCCCAGCAACAGATTCGACTCAGAAGTAGCATAGGAATACTCAGCCCTGTTTTATTAGAAGTAACTACATGTTTACTTCCAGATGCAACAAGCTCAAATTTCCTTGCCTGCCTTTGTTTGCTTCTGGCTTATAATCTAGAATAATAGAGATGATGAATCAACCAAGGGGGTGTTTAAAAGATATAATTTCCTTCACTTTTCAGGGCAAGTGCAGTCTAGACTTAGTGGTCATGTGCTTTAGCACAGACAGTCTAACCACTGATAATCAAGAGCTCTGCTACAGGATGGCTCAGTGGCCTGGCCTCTCACAACTACACGTCTGCCTTGTTGAATCCCATCCACAAAGGACAGCCTTGTCCTCCAACAGCAACACTGTCTTATCCTAACACCTACTTGTTTTGTACTCTAACACTGTGGGGCCCAAAGTAAGACAAAGCAAGGGCCCTGAAGGGAAAAACAGGAAACTTAGCAAATGCTATATATATATAGAATATTTAGAAAATACTTAGTCTACTTTATTATTACATTGCATTAATATTATTTTATATTTAAAATCAATATTGCATCCAAATGTAAAATATGTTTCTTACATATAATCTACCTGTTCTATAGTTTCTTCAACAAAATCAGTCCAAGCAGACAGAAAAAGTTTGCCATTCACAAGTATGAGACACCAGGGAACCCAAAAATCAGATGTTGCACCTTTGACAACTAAGGTACAGCAAACTTGGAATCTTACAGTATCTAATTAAACATGTCTTAACAAAAATAAATTAGGCTATAGTCACTTGTTCTATGTGAAAAGTATTTGTAATCGTTAGACTAAAATGCAATTTAAAGTTATCTAGACCCCCCAAAATGTGTTTTTGCTGCTTTTCTAAATCATAGGGTAAAAAGGCAACAGGAAACATGGATCGTAAAGAAAAATCAACTGAAATAAATCGTGAAATTCCTCACTGTGTCAATAAACTACCAAAGCAAGAGGATTCTAAGACAAAATATGAAGGTAATTTTAACAACTTTTTAAAGTCTGTCTTACTGGATTTTTTTATTGTGAATTACTATATGTGTATATAAAGCACACGTAAAACAGCTGGGCATGGTGGCTCAGGCCTGTAATCCCAGCACTTTGGGAGGCCGAGGTGGGCGGATCACCTGAGGTCAAGAGTTTGAGACCAGCCTGGCCAACATGGTGAAACCCTGTCTCTACTAAAAATGCAAAAATTAACTGGACATGGTGGTGTGCACCTGTAATCCCAACTACTCAGGAGGCTGAGGCAGGAAAATCACTTGGACCCAGGAGGCAGAGGTTGCAGTGAGCTGAGATCATGCCACTGCACTCCAACCTGGGTGACAGAGTGAGACTCCGTCTCAAAAAAAAAAAAAAAAAACACATCATAAAACAGTTTCCAGAATTATAATAAAAGGAACACCTGTGTACCCAGTACCCTGCTTAAAAAACAGTACATGAGTGCTCCCTGGAACACCCATGGGCCCTTCACAATCGTATCCCCTCACCCTGCCCACCAGAAACAACCACCATCTTGGGTTTTAGGCCAGTCATTCCCTTGCTTTCCCTCACAGCTCCCTGTCTATATATAGCTATATTCGTCTGCTTGGGCTGCCATAAGAAAATACCATAGACTGCTGGCTTAAACAACATTTATTTATTTTCTCATGGTTCTGGAGGCTGGGAAGTCCAAGATCAAGGTTCTAGCCCTTTGGCTTCTGGCTGGGGCTCTCTTCCTGGCTTTAGATGCCTCACTTCTCACTATGTCTTCATGTGGCCTTTCCTTAGTGCTTGCACAAGGAGGGTCAGGGAGAGAGCACCAGTGCTCCACTGTTTCTTTTTATAAGGATACTAATTCCATCATGAAGGCCCCAACCTTGTGATCTCATTTAACCTTAATTACTTCCTTAAAGACCCAGTCTCCAAATATAGCCATACTGGGGAGTTAGGGCTTCAACATATGAAATTTGGGAGGGAAGAACACAAACATTCATTTCATAATAGTATCCTTAAATAATATATTCAGCTTTGGAAAACCGAGTAGCAAATTATTCAAATCCAGCTGAGCAAAGGGCAATATTGCCACTTTTGAATAAAGACTTCCAGGAAAAGGACTCCAGCTTCAGCTCCCCTGGATGTACAAGGGCCCAGTCAGTGGGTGAGGTCATGAATCATCCTGGGATCTGGCAGGGCTTTTCTGGGCAGGCCCCAGAGAGCTAGGGCCGAGAGAACGGGCAGCTCAAAATTTCTTATTCTAAGATCACCAAAGCTTACCTCCAGCTCTTGGGAGTAGGTGGAAACAAACTGCTTCTGTGGGGTGCAAGGAGAGTCCTCAGCTGGCCCAGGCTGCAGGGCTTGATAGAGAGTACACCACTTCATCAGCCATGGGCAAGACAGGCCAAGGCCCTGGCTCACCTGGTGTTTGGTACCTGGTGGTCTAATGGAGCGGGGATCCCAGTCTGTCTCCTCATCTCTGGTGTGCAGCTAGCATCCTGGGATTGCCCTTCATCATTTCCTGCAGGTTCCTGTCACTCCCCTTCTCTACTGGATCTTCTCTTTCCTAAGCCAAGTCCTCCTCTTTCATGGTAAATTACATCATGTTTTAAAGAGCACAACCTTCACAAGCTTCTTGTAAATGGGTGGGGGTAAGGTAAATTTGTATACCTCTCATCTGGAAGTGTCATTATTCTGCCCTTACACTTGATTCATAATTGCCTAGATAGGAAACTCTAAGTTGGGGGTCATTTTCCTTTGGAAGTTTGAAGATGTGGCTCATTGTTTCATGTTACATCACCACTCATGGGAGATCTGGGTGCAGTCCCGCAAGGCTGGGCAAGAGCAACTTCTGAGGAAAGAACATGCATGATGAATGAGTCCCAGAGTTTACTCAGGGCTGCAAATCAGACGTGTTCCGTAGGCAGCATGGAGAGCCCTTGTTGAACACATTGGGCATTCAGAAGAGGACCAAGAAGGGCCTCACCTTAGTTGTGAGGCCAAATAATGTTTAAATAACACAGTAGTTTGACAGAACTCACCCATAAAGCCACTCTGTCTGTTGCAGTTTGGTGGAAACTGATCATCAGTTGCAATTGCACTGTGGTCACTGGTGTGTTTAAGTTTTCCGCTTATTTTTCAGTCCATTGTCCTAATTCATATTGTCCTAGAAAGTGTATCCATTCATTTGACAAATACTTTGTGTGCATACACTATGTGTCAGACACTGTTCTAGGCATTAGGGAGACAGCAGGAAGCAAATGCAAAACCCTGCCCTCATGTGCTTATATTCTAGTATGAGAACACCTTTCCCCACCGGTTCACATGGATCCAGCTCATCGTCTATAATAACTGCCTGGAATTCCACAGACTGCACATGCCATACCTTATTTAACCATGATTCCTTCGGCAGATGTTTGGGAGGTTTTAGTGTTACTAAACCATGCTGCAGTGAACATCGTTGCACTTATCTTTGTCTGTTTTTTGTAGGTTTGTTCTAAGAAGAAGTTGTTGGGTCTAAGAGTATATTCACTGAAAATGTTGATTGATACTGCCAAATTGCCATCCAAAAACGCTGTGCCAATAACACACCCACCAGTGGGGACCAAACATTCCCGTTGCCCCATCTTCTCAACAGCTCTAGAAATTATTTGCCGATTGGATGGATGAAAAATGTTCTCATTGGTTTGTTTTGTTTTGTTTTGTTTTGTAACAGCTCTGCTCTGTTGCCCAAGCTGGCATGCAGTGGCACAATCACGGCTCACTGCAGTCTTGTCCTCCTGGGTTGAAGTGATCCTCCCACCTTAGCCTCCTGAGTAGCCAGGACTACCGGCATGCACCACCACGCCCAGCTAATTTTTGTATTTTTTGTAGAGATGGGGTTTCGCTATGTTGCCCAGGCTGGTCTCAGACTCTTGGGCTCAAGCAATCCTCCTGCTTCAGCCTCCCAAAGTGCTGGAATTACAGGTGTGAGCCACTGCACTCAGCCATCACTGTTTTAACTGGCACTACATCCAGTTAGTAATGTTGAACGTCTATTAATAACCTTATTGGCAAATTTTATTTCTTCCTCAATGAATGTCATTTTTCTTTTGGTTTCATAATTCCCATTTGCTTGGGAAATTCTAAGAAACTATAACATAACACATTTGTTAATATCACCCTTCTCTGTAACCTATTGTCTATGCATCTATTTTCTTACCTTTTCTGTCATTTCAATGTGCTTGTGAGGTGGTGCAAATAAGTGTCCTAGACATGCCATCCTGAAATAGAGATCCATTCATTTTAAACAGCACTAAATTGCCTATTTTTCTAATACAGATTTATCAAGGGAAGAGAAACATTTGGAAGTGCAAGTACTGCTGGAGAATACTGGAAGACAAAAAGACAAAAAAGAAGACCAAGAAAAGAAAACCATTTTTGTGAAAGAAGAGCAAGAATTACCACCAAAAATAATTGAAGTTATTCATCCTGAAAGAGAAAGCACTCAAGAAGATGTTCTAGTAAGAGAAAAGTTTAAAAGAAGCATGCAGAGAAATGGCATGGATGACACACCTGACAAATGCACTGCTCCCTACACGAAAGGCCCCCTCAGACAAAGAAGGCATTACTCATTCACAGAAGCAACTGAAAATCTGCATCATGGGCTTCCTGCTTCAGGTGGGCCAGCCAATGCTGGCAACACGAAGTACAGTCATAGTACAAGCAAGCATCTCAGTAACAGAGAGGAAATGGAGCTAGAGCATTCTGACAGTGGGTATGAGCCCTCATTTGGCAAGTCTTCCAGAATAAAAGCGAAGGATACAACTTTCAGAGATAAGAAAAGCAGTCTCATGGAAGAACTCTTTGGATCAGGCTACGTGTTGAAAACTGACCAATCAAGTCCTGGTGTTGCAAAAGGCTCAGAGGAGCCTTTGCAAAGTAAGGAGTCACATCCCCTGCCTCCCAGTCAGGCCTCCGCCAGCAATGCTTTCGGAGACTCTAAAGTAACTGTGGTAAATTCTATTAAGCCATCGTCACCTACAGAAGGAAAAAGAAAAATAATTATTTAAATATAATCAATATCCTAATGCATTCTGGTTTGATATAATGCTACTTATGTGCCTTGCATCTTATTTTTGAAATGTGTGAGAGAGGGAGTGTATGTGTGTGTGTCTTTTAGTACTTAATTGACTTTCAATAATTAAATTTTTGTTTTATTGCTAATCTAGTAAAAAATCTATTTTATATTAGCCAATGATAACACTTCAAATTAACATCTTTACAACTGAAACATCCATTATCTTCTGGGAGACTGGTTTACTATATGGTTTTAGTATTCTGTGGGACTCCATAGCTAGTAACTCTAAGTTAGTCACTCAAAACATATGCATCTCATACACAACAAAATTTATCAGCAATAGAGTTGAATTGTAACTTAAAAACATGGAAGCAGGCCAGATGCAGTGGTTCACGTCTGTAATGCCAGCATTTTGGGAGGCCAAGGCGGGAGGATCACTTGAGTCCAGGAGTTTAAGACCAGCCTGGGCAACATGACACAACCCCGTCTCTACAAAAATTAAAAGAATTAGCCAGGTGTGGTGGTGTGTGCCTGTAGTCCCAGGTACTTGGGAGGCTGAGGTCAAAGAATCACTTGAGCCCAGGTCAAGGCTTCAGTGAGATATGATCGTGCCACTGCACTCCAGCTTGGGCAATCAGAGTAAGGCTGTGTCTCAAAAAATAAAAACAAAATGTAGCAGCAGCTTTGAAAGGGAACAATATGATCAAAAGACTCTTTTTACTAAAACAAAAAAACATTGGCTGGGTGCCGTGGCTCACACCAGTAATCCCAACACTTTGGGAGGCCGAGGTAGGTGGATCACCTGAGGTCAGGAGTTTGAGACCAGCCTGGCCAACATGGTGAAACCCTGTCTCTACTAAAAACACAAAAAATTAGCCGGGTGTGGTAGCACATGCCTGTAATGGCAGCTTCCCAGGCGGCTGAGGCAGAAGAATCACTGGAACCCGAGAGGCAGAGGATGTAGTGAGCCAAAATAACACCCACCACTGCACCCTAGCCTGGGTGACAGAGCAAGACTCTACCTCAAAGAAAAAAAAAAAATACAGATATGTATCTGTATGATGTATCTGTATATATATGTGTGTGTGTGTATATGTGTGTGTGTATATATATATATAGTGATTACCAAGCTTAGTTTTATGGAATTTTTTTTTTTTTTTTTTTTTGAGACAGAGTCTTGCTGTGTCACCCAGGCTGGAGTGTAGTGATAACAATCTTGGCTCACTGCAACCTCCACCCCCCGGGGTTCAAGTGATTCTCGTGTCTCAGCCTCCTGAGTGGCTGGGATTACAGGCGTGCACCACCACACCCAGCTAATTTTTGTATTTTTATGAGAGACCAAAAATGGTTTTGCCAGGTTAGCCAGGCTGGTCTTGAACTCCTGACCTCAGGTGATCCACCTACCTCAGCCTCCCAAAGTGCTGGGAATGACAGGTGTGAGCCACCATGCCCAGCCATGACAATCATTTTTGAGTTTCTCTTATTCAGCTAACCTGGGTATCCAATGTCCTGCCTTTGTGGGTGATGCTTTCCTTGTGTACACCTGAGATCCAGTATCATTTATTGAGATTTGTTGCATACCTCTACGTTGACCATTTTTCTGTTAATCTTGTTCTAAAAACTGTAAGAGTGCCATGGCCCTGCTGGTGTTTATTCAAGATAGCTGCTCAGTCCTAACTAACACATTTACTAAACTTAGGATATTTTAAATTAGGACTATAAAAAGGAGGCTATACTCCCAGCCCCATTTTATTTAGCTTACCTTCATTTAGTTATAAGGGGGAGTTGTTTATAATCTAGACCATACTATTTCCTTTCCAATGACGTTTATGGGTTGGTGTGTAATATTAACTGCAATGGCAGCTACCCAGGAGGTTGAGGCAGGAGAATCACTTGAACCTGGGAGGTGGAGGTTGCAGTGAGCCAGGATCATGCCACGGCACTCCAGCCTGGGTGACAGAGCAAGACCCTGTCTCAAAAGATATAAAAATAAATATATAGCCAGGCGCGGTAGCCCACACCTGTAATCCCAGCACTTTGGGAGCCTGAGGCAGGCAGATCACCTGAGGTCGGGAATTCAAGACCAGCCTGACTAACATGGTGAAACCCTGTCTCTACTAAAAATACAAAAATTAGCCATGCGTGGTGGCCAGCACCTGTAGTCCCAGCTGCATGGGAGGCTGAGGCAGGAGAATTGCTTGAACCTGGGAGGTGAAGGTTGCAGTGAGCCGAGATCGCACCACTGCACTCCAGCCTGGGCAACATTGTGAGACTCCATCTCAAAAAATAATAAGAATAAAAATAGTAGACCAGGCGCGGTGGCTCACGCCTGTAATCCCAGCACTTTGGGAGGCCGAGGCGGGTGGATCATGAGGTCAGATCAAGACCACCCTGGCGAACACGGTGAAACCCGTCTCTACTAAAAAATAACAAAAAGTCAGCTGGGCGTGGTGGCGGGCACCTGTAGTCCCAGCTACTCGGGAGGTTGAGGCAGGAGAATGGTGTGAACCTGGTAGGCAGAGTTTGAAGTGAGCCTAGATCACTACAATTGGCATATGCTTTGATCTTTTATAAAAAGCAAGGTGCAATAAGATACAAAAGAAGAGGACAGAATGGGTAAGGGGAGGGAGGGAGGGAGAGCTCTCACACGCTCCTAAGGGGAAATACGCAAATGCAGTGAGATGACATAGTGGCCTAAATTCTGGAGGAATGTATTAAAAGGACTCCTGGAAATGGTATGCTGAGTAACATGACAATGTCTACTCCAGCTTCATAGCAGATAGAGGATCTTCCAAGGGATCTTTTCGTATGCCCACCCACAATAAAAGCACAAATAATATTATATCATAGAAATATTATGATTTAATATCATAATATTAAATCATAGCTATATTTAGAAGTGTAGAGAACTAATTTAATAAAAACAGAATCTAAGCCTGTTGTTGTCTAGTCATCTTAATTATATGCATAAAAAAGTTAGAGGGTCACAGATTAACATGCTAACTTTTTATCTCTGAGGTATGAGATTAGGGCCAATTTTTAATTTATTTTTAGTGTTTTCTACTTTGGCTTTCTTTTGCATGTTTGCTATAATGAACATAACTCTACGATCATGGAAAAAAAGATGTTTAAAAACAAATCTATTTCCTGAGCTCTGAGAGAGAAGGTACTGCAACACTCTTGCCGGAACAAAAGCTAAAAATGCCGTACTAACGATAGAAAACGTTTCTAAATCGGCTGGTCAGCTGGTAAACACTCAACGAAATTAGGCACCCGAGGAGATAAGTAAGCAAAGCACTAAAGTAAGCTTCTGCCTAAAGGGCATTTGCCGAAATTAGAGAACTGAGCATCACAGACTCCTCCTGAGGACAAAACCCAGGCAGCCCAAGTTAGGGGGTCCCTTTTCCATACAATGCTGGGACCTCCCTGGGGTCTCCAGCTCAGTGAACTAAAAAATTGTAAGTAAAGAACTCAGATTCTTTACAGGTGGCTCAAGCCTGTAATCCCAACACTTTGGGAGGCTGAGGCAGGCAGATCACTTGAGGCCAGGAGTTCGAGACCAACCTGGCCAACATAGTGAAACCCCGTCTCTTACTAAAAATACAAGTATGAGCCAGGCGTGGTGCTGCATGCCTGTAATCCCAGGTACTCAGGAGGCTGAGGCAGGAAAATCGCATAAACCCAGGAGGCGGGGGTTGCTGTGAGCCGAGATCACGCCACTGCATTCCAGCCTGGGCAACAGAGCAAGATTCCATCTCAAATTAATTAAAAGAAAAGCTAGCACGGAAGACATGCAACTCTTCTTTCACTTGAACGTTTAGAAGCCACCATTATTATTGAAATTAGGGGCCAATGTTGCCCTACTTTCAACATTTTTGTGTCTTAAGGAATAGGGAGCCCTGGGGAGCGGGGAGAGACGGGAATGGCCAAGTCAGTGGAGCAGTCAGAACCCACACATTTATACATTAAATCTGCTGCCTCGTACGGGTGTAATTGTTGATGCCCCAAAACAATTACCATAGTAACATCAAAGATCACTGGTCACAGACCACCATAACATATAATAATGAAAAAATATGAAATGTCGTGAGAACCCCCAAAACGTGACACAGAGACACAAAGTGGGCACATGCTGTGGATAAACGGCGCTGACAGACTTGGTCGATGCAGGGTGGCCACAAACCCTCAATTTGTGAAAAAGATAGTGTCTACGGAGCACAGTAAAGTGAAGCACAAAACAACAGCCATGTCCGTGTGCTGAAGAGCATACGAAACCAAACAACGTATTTTTACAGATTCAAATATGTGATACGACCATGACGAATAGGAAATGATAAAATTCAGAGCAATGGTGTTACCTTTGCTCAGTTGGGATCGCAAAGGTTCTTCTAAAACTTGGGTGAAAGATACAAAGATTTGTATTTTCATTCTTTAAAATTTACATATTTTAAATATTTTATACCTCTCAATATTTAATAAAAACTATTTTTTAAAAAGATTCAGGAACAATGGCTGGGCACAGTGGCTCACACCTATAATCACAGCACTCTGGGAAGCTGAGGCAGAAGATCACTTGAGGACAGGAGTTTGAAACCAGCCTGGACAACATAGCAAGACCCCATCTCTAAAAAAATTTTAAAATGAGCCCACAGTTGTGGTACACACCTGTTGTCCCAGCTGCACAGCAGGCTGAGGCAGGAGGATCACTTGAGTCCAGGAGTTCGAGACCAGCCTGGGTAACACAGTCAGACCCCGCTCTCTAAAAAATGAGAAACAGCCAGGCATGGTGACGCATGCCTGTAATCCCAGCTATTCAGGAGGCCAAGGCTGGAGGATCGCTTGAGCCCAGAAGCACGAGGTTGTAGTGAGCTATGATCACGCCACTGCACTCCAGCCTGGGTGACAGAATGAGACCCTGTCTCTTAAAAAAAAAAAATACAGGAAAAGAATTTGGCCAATATAAAGGAATGACTGCCCTACCCTTTAGAGTCCAATATCTTTACCCACAATATTGGCCAAAAGTACACAATATTCATGCAATTTAAGACTGAATTCACTGGTAAGAGTCAGCACTCTGAGTGTCGACAGATTTATACACATTAGATCCCAAAGGCGCATGCAGGAAAGCCAAACCACACAAGAACCCTGGGCCCAGAGACAGAATGAGCTGCCTGGCCTGGGATTCCAGTGGTGTTCAAACCAATCACGTGTGGCTTTGAATCTGTGACATCACCAAAGTGCTCTATACTGCAGGCCTTATAAGACAGCAGCACTTAGAAAATTCTCCTGACAGTTGTTAATTGCTAACATTTCAACTGCAAAGAAAACAGACTCCATACATGGCTCTAGTGGAAAACCATTATGTGATTCTGAGTTAAATACTCCTGGGTACTGACTGAAGGCATGCTGGAGGAGTACAGAAAAGCTCAGGGATAATCCCAGGCCCTAAAGGCGCTTGCAGCATCACTGAAATAACCTTTTATCACACACACGAAAAAGGATCTACAACATTAGAAACAAAACCGCAACAGCAGATACCACCAATCAGTCATACAGCTACTACTTTAAATGCTCACATGATGGATAGGAAAGAAAAATCACTACCATAAGGGGGTCAGAGAAAGCTTTATTAAGTCTAAAGCTCTGGTTCCAGGGGGGCCGTCAGCACATACGTACACACACACACACACACACACACACACTCTCTCTCCCACAAAGCACTGTGTAAGAAAAACTATGGAAGGTCAGAGAGCCCGCCAGGTCAGGGGAAAGTAAACCAGTTTGCCTAGCATTCCAGCCCCTATGGCGGCAACAGGAGCACATAAAACCTGTAAAAAATGATTATGGGCTGGGCTTGGTGGCTAATGTCTGTAATCCCAGCACTTGAGCCCAAGAGTTTGAGACCAGCATGGGGAACATAATGAGACCCTGTCTCTATTTAAAAAAAAAAAAAAGGCCGGGCGCGGTGGCTCAAGCCTGTAATCCCAGCACTTTGGGAGGCCGAGACGGGCGGATCACGAGGTCAGGAGATCGAGACCATCCTGGCTAACACGGTGAAACCCCGTCTCTACTAAAAAAATACAAAAAACTAGCCGGGCGAGGTGGCGGGCGCCTGTAGTCCCAGCTACTCGGGAGGCTGAGGCAGGAGAATGGCGTGAACCCGGGAGGCGGAGCTTGCAGTGAGCTGAGATCCGGCCACCGCACTCCAGCCTGGGTGACAGAGCGAGACTCCGCCTCAAAAAAAAAAAAAAAAAAAGATTATGGATTTATATATTAAAAACTTTCCCTGATTTACCATAAATTTATGACCAAAAAAAATTGTTATGAAGAGAGCTTTAGATTTTTTTTTTTTTTTTTTTTGAGACAGAGTCTCGCTCTGTCACCCAGGCTGGAGTGCAGTGGTGTGATCTTGGCTCACTGCAACCTCCACCTCCTGGGTTCAAGCGATTCTCCTGCCTCAGCCTCCTGAGTAGCTGGGATTACAGGCGTGCGCCACCACGCCTGGCTAATTTTTGTATTTTTAGTAGAGACGGGGTTTCACCATATTGGTCAGGCTGGTCTTGAACTCCTGACCTCGTGATCCGCCCACCTCAGCTTCCCAAAGTGCTGGGATTACAGGTGTGAGGCACCGCGACCAGTGCTTTAGACGTATTTTAAATCAAAGAGATACCTGTTTTCACATAAAATTATAAAATAGATCCAGTATTTTTAAAATAAAAACAAAAACCTGCTGGGCACCGTGGCTCAGGCCTGTAATCCCAACTTTGGGGGGTTATGGCAGGTGAATCACCTGAGGTCAGGAGTTAGAGACCAGCCTGGCCAACATGGTGAAACCCTGTCTCTATTAAACATACAAAAAATAGTCAGGCATCATGGTGCAAGCCTATAGTCCCAGCTACTCAGGAGGCTGAGGCAGAAGAATCACTTGAACCCAGGAGGCGGAGGCTGCAGTGAGCCAAGATCGCACCACTGCATTCTGGCCTGGGCAACAGAGCAAAACCCCATCTCAAAAAATAAATAAAAATAAATTTAAAACAAAATAAAACCTATCATTAGCTTTCAACATTATACACACATATCTAGAAAAAAGCAAAAGCACAGATGCTAACGCCAGCCACCCTAGTGCTATGGAGTCACAGGTTTTTCTTCCTTGCTGCTTTTCTGTACTTCCCAAGTTAGATTTTTTTTTAAAAGCAGTAAATAGGTACTACTTTTATCTTTTTGGGTATTACTTTTATAACTTTAAAACATTTATCTTAAAAGCACATATATTAATATTCATAAATGCATGGAATATCACTGGCAGTGTCGTAAGAAACTGGTAACAGAGGAAAACTTTGGGAAATTGGGTGACAAGAGTCATAAGATGCACATTTACTGCAGCCCTTTCTCTATCTTCTGAATTCAGCACCATGTTCATCATCTGTTGAAATAAATTGTAGGCAGGACACGGAGGCTCATACCTGTAATCCCAGCACTTTGGGAGGCTGAGGCGGGTGGATCACTGGAGGTCAGGAGTTCGAGACCAACCTGGCCAACATGGTGAAATCCTGTGTCTACTAAAAATACAAAATTAACTGAGTGTGGTGGCGCACACCTGTAATCCCAGCTACTCGGGAGGCTGAGGCAGGGAATCACTTGAACCCAGGAGGCAGGGTTAGTGAGCTGAGATCACACCACTGCACTCCAGCCTGGGAGACCAAAAAAAGGTGTATAATTTCTAAAAAGACACAATAAAGTGAAACATAAAGGACATTTACCTCCCCTATTTCATCATCACAAACTAGTCACGTATGGGGAAAGTTAACAGCTGTGAACTAGAAATTTTTACCTCTAGCCTCAGTGAGATTTGTCAAAATTCTTCTAACAACTGAATGAGACTGTCCTTAAGAGATAAGGGTCTCATCAGGGGCACTGTATGCGAACAAGTGATCCCCACAGTTCCCTGGGCACGCTCTACATGGCCGGCGCACTGCTGACTGTTCGCCATCATTTCTGCCTGCAGCTCACTGAAACGCGAGTTAGGCACGTGCCCCCTTGGTGCTACATCTGGTTTGAGGGACTAGTCCCTGCAGCTTCCGTGTGCTGCTCTCATCTCCTCCTCAGTTGGCTTCTCATTCTTTGTGGGAAAAATGTATCCCGTGTGGTGATGGACACTGGAAGCTGGTGTCCAGGTCCTCCTGGAGGCTGCGGCTGTGTTCCCTGCTCTCTGTCCTTTCTTAAAGCTAAGTAGACTTCGTGCTGGGTAAGCCTGCAGTGCATGTGTGTTTGAGTAAGTGGAACCCAAAAGCCGCTCTGGTGGTCTTCAGCATGACAATAAACGAAAGGACCACAGCACTTTGTCTTTTCATAGTCCAATCAGCTAAAAGAACGACAAGCTACTTATTAGATTAGGAAACAAAAGAATACAAATACGAACTTGCAGAAACGAGTGGGAGAATTCAGCTTTACTGTGATAGGGTTACTCACTTAACAGCCGCTTGTCAGTTGCGGGTGGCTCACAGCAAACAAGTAGCTGTAAGGCAGGAAGTTACACAAGCACTTGCAAAGATTTTAATTAGAAAAAAGTGTTTGAAGAAACATTTAGCAGAATTAGATTTTGTGGGCCACACAGGTTATTGGTTCCGATTAATTTAATCAGGCCTTATAAGGTTTGTTTTCTGTGTTCCATTCTAAAGAGCATAAATATTAAATGCTTATAAAATACACTTCATTCAAAATGCCTTAAATACAAAACACAATTTGAGCACAAAACAATGCATTATGGTCTTGTGGATACATTTACAAAACACTGTAATGAAAAATTAACAGCCTCAAGTAAGTAGATAATACTACACAATGCTTCCTCAACAAATGACATTTTAAACCAAGGAAGAAAAAGCACCAGTAATGCCAATTAGTGTTGTTCTTTTAGTTGTATTGAATGTGATTAAAGAAGAACTTTTTGAATTCTTAGTAGTGGTATTAAAATTAAGTTACTTTCTAAACTGGATTAAAAACAGCACTAAGTCTTCAAAGAACTTAAAGTTGTTAGAAAATTTTGACTTTCCAGCTGGCAATATGACCAAAATACACAAGAGGGCAAATCACAAGTGACGGCACGGAGATGTCCCTAAACATTTCACATTTCGTACAGATCTAGGACGGTGTTCACTGTACACACGTGTCATAAACTGGACTTTCTTGACTCAATGACAGGTGTAGAATATCATGATTCTTACAAGAATCTCTCATAAAGTCCAAGAACAAACATATTCAACAACAACAAAAAAATCGAAACTGTGCACATTTGTTTCTTAAAAAACAAAACAGTGTAAATCAGATTTTTAACCTAATAAGAGAAAATCCATTTTTAAAAGTTTCATAGCTGTATCCATCTTCCTATTCAGCTGAATGGATGAAGCACAATAGCCACAACTTTGTTACAGACTAAAATCCAACAGGTAATTCCAACACCACCTGAAAACAAAGAAATTCACCATGAGAGAGCGCCCCAGCAGTGCTGCCCACATCTGTCTCTGCTGTCCTTAACTCACAGCAAAGACAGTATTTCCACTCTTTTTGAGCAGTGCTAGGCTGAGGCGAAGTTTATGTTTCATAGGTTCAAATTTGTCACTTTCTTTCTTTATTTTTTTTTTTTTGAGACACAGTCTCGCTCTCTCCCTCAGGCTGGAGTGCCATGGTGCGATCTCAGCTCACTACACCTCTGCCTCCCGGGCTCAAGTGATTCTCCTGCCTCAGCCACCCGAGTAGCTGGGATTACAGGTGTGCGCCACCACACTCGGTTAATTTTGTGTTTTTAGTAGAGACAGGGTTTCACCATGTGGGTCAGGCTGGTCTCAAACTCCTGACCTCAGATGATCCGCCCGCCTCCCAAAGTGCTGGGATTACAGGCATGAGCCACCGTGCCCAGCCCGAATTTGTCACTTTCTACAGAGTCACAGGGCTGCATTCTTTACTAAGCAGGAATCGCAGTGAACAGTGGACCCTGGGCTGAACTTCCCTTTCCTGCCAGAGAGATGTGCGTTAGTGAGCTGAGATCCGGCCACTGCACTCCAGCCTGGGCGACAGACCTAGACTCCGTCTCAAAAAAAAAAAAAAAAAAGAGAGAGATGTGCGTTACTACTTATGATATTAATAGATTCCAAAACCAAACCTGTAAGATTAACTTTTCCTTTCTCAGAAAGCATTATAAACAAAGCAATGTCTACCTATGCCTTTCTTGCCCCACCAATAATGGAGAGGCACACATATCCCCCTGTCCAGGAGGACAGGCTGCAAGAGTAGCCCATGGCCCTGCTGGAGGCATGGAAGGGTGGCTGGATGCTTCTCTGGCCCGCAGCGCAGAGCTCCTGGCCTAGGCCCAGCTGTGTCAAACAAAGGAGAGGGGAAGGAAAGGGTGGAGAACGGGACAGGAGTGGTAGCTAAATTGGGAGTCTTTGAAACAGACATTCCCAGCCAGGCACAGTGGCTCACGCCTGTAATCCCAGCACTTTGGGAGGATAAGGCGGGTGAATCACCTGAGGTCAGGAGTTCAAGACCAGCGTGGCCAACATGGTGAAACCTTGTCTCTACTAAAACTACAAAAATTAGTCAGGCGTGGTGGTGGGCACCTGTAATCCCAGCTACCGGGGAGGCTGAGGCAGGAGAACCACTTGAAACCTGGGAGGCGGAGGTTGCAGTGAGCCGAGATCACGCCACTGCACTCCAGCCTGGGCAACAGAGTGAGACTCTGTCTTAAAAAAAAAAAAAAAAGAAATAGTCATTCCTTTTGATACAGTATTCACCTCTAGCATAACCACAAATCACAACCAAAGACCAGCAAGGATGTGTGCTGCAGCATTATCTTTAACAGCAAAAAATCAGGACCCAAATAAATATCCTTCCTCAGGAAAATTTGCAGATGACATATCTAAATGAAGAACAGCTACTGCAAATTCCTTAATGAAGAAATGTGCCGGGCAAGGTGACTCACGCCTATAATCCCCGCACTCTGAGAAGCTGAGCAGGGAGGATTGCTTGATGCCAGGAGTTTGGGACCAACCTAAGCAACAAAGCAAGACCCCATCTCTATAAAAAACTTTTTTTTTAATTAGCTGGGCATGGTGGTGTGCAACTGTGACCCTAACTACTCAGGAGACTAAGGTGGGAGGATCACTTGAGCCAAGGAGTTCGAGGCTGTAGTGAGCTAGGAGGGTGCCACTGCCAACCTGGGCGACACAGCAAGACCCTGCCTCAAAAAAAAAAAGAAAAGAAAAGAAAAGAAATTTACTGATATGGTGCTATGGTCTGCATGTTTGTATCCCCCTAAAATTCATCTGTTAATATGTTACCCCCTACAGTGATGGCATTAAGAGTTGGGGCCTTCTGGGAGGTGATTAAGTCACAAAGGCAGAGTCCTTGTGAATGGGATTAGTGCACTTACAAAAGAGGCCTAAGGGAGCTCGTCCTTCCACCATGCAAGGACACAGTGAGAAGACATTATCCATGAACAGGAAAATGGGCCATCATCAGACATCAAATCTGCCGGCACCTCGATCTTGGACTCCCCAGCCTCCGGGACAGTGAAAAATACATTTCTGTTGTTTATGAGCTACCCAGTTTATAGTATTTCACTTAGCCCTAAAAAACTAAGACGTGGGAATAGGCTTACACTATAAAGTAAAAAGGAGGTACAAAATGTTATGTGCCAGGTGACCTTAACTATATCAAAATAAATGGGAAAAAAAAGACAAAGAAAAATATATCACAGCATTAAAAGCTAATAGGAATCTTATTTTTTATTTATTTTATTTTATTTTATTTTGTTTTGAGACAGAGTCTCACTCTGTCACCCAGGTTGGGGTACAGTGGCATGATCTCAGCTCACTGCAACCTCCCCCTCTCGGATTCAAGTGATTCACACACCTCAGCCTCCCAAGTAGCTGGGATTATAGGCACGCACCACCACGCCCAGCTAATTTTTTGTATTTTAGTAGAGACAGGGTTTCACCATGTTGCCCAGGCTGGTCTCAAACCCCTGGCTCAGGCAATCCGCCCACCTTGGCCTCCCAAAGTGCTAGGATTACAGGTGTAAGCCAGTGAACCCAGCTGGGGTTTGTAATTAATCACTATATTTCTAATCATTCTATAGTGACATGTACTACTTTCAATATCCAAAAAAATTATCTTCAAAAATAAAAGAACGTGGTCGGGCACAGTGGTTCATGCCTGTAATCTCAGTACTTTGGGAGGCCAAAGCGTGAGGATCACTTAAGGTCAGGAGTTTGAGACCAGCCTGGCCAACATGGTGAAACCTTGTTTCTACTAAAAAATATGAAAATTAGCTGGGCATGGTGGTGCACACCTGTAATTTCAGCTAGATGGGAGGCTGAGACATAAGAATTGCTTGAACCTGGGAGGCAGAGGTAGCAGCGAGCCAAGATCGCACCACTGTACTCCAGCCTGGGTGACGGAGTAAGACTCTGTCTCAAAAAATAAAAAATAAAAGAATAGCCAAGAGCATCAAGTGCTACAGAGAGGCCAACCACAATGGGGACTGAAAAGAGACAGAACTGTGGACCTACAGCTAGTGTTTCAATGGGGTATCAGACTTGACGCACTGGGCATGGGTCCCGGAAACAGACCTAGGACTGAATTCTAGCTTTGCTCCTTAACATTTTGGTGACACTAGACAAGTGAAGTAACTTTTCTAGACCTCAGTTTCTTCATGGCAAGCCTCACCAAACCTGCTCACTAAATGGACAGTGAGGAGGATGTCAGGCTAACTTAATCTTCTACCACACACCTCTACACAAGCCTATCCATACTCTTCCACTATATCTTCCAGAAAATTCTTACCTGCTACTCTAGTAGGAAAGGCTACCAGGCGGTCTAGAGGGGTTATCCATTTACTCGGCACAACAGCCACAGGGACAGAATAATACTTCCAAATGAGTGAGATCATCAGCGCAGCCTGGAAAGACACCTGTGGTGAGTGGCACAGCCTGCCGGTCACACGACCCACCGCACAGAAGGGAGCACAGGGAAATGCGAAAACAAACCCAGGAAAACTCTCCAGACTGAGCACCTCAAGCCTAGGAACCCAGTCCCCACAGACAACAGATGAGCACACACGGCCACTAATGTCCCCTGGTGAAACCCTGAATTAGAAAGTCTAATTAAAGACGAGCTCAGCAGCATGTCCGGAACACTGCCAACAAGTAGGCGAGCCTTCCTCTGTGAACTGGCATTTCCCTGTTTTAGGATAAATACAATCTACACATAATTTGAATTAGCTGATCAACTAACCAAAGTCTCCCATAACACGGGTGTGCTTTTCTCACTGAGTATCTGCTTTGGGTAGTCAGACTGTACACTAAACACACCTTATTAGTGATGAAAGCCATCCTTGAAAAAACAGGGAATTCTCCCAAGTGCACCAGTGTTAGCAAGGCACACAGAGGTGAGCCCTGTGTAAGTTTCAATGGTGGGGGATGCTTTATTTCCCTCCATCCCCCTGCAGCATTCCTTCGACTGTCATCTGTCCCCTTCCTGGCTTGAATAGGCCACTCAGAAGAGGAGACATGAAAGAGGGTTGCTGGCCTAACTCCTTTATCTGCAGGAAATTTACCTCTTAGCAAATGGCAGTGCCTCAGGATCAATTTCCTTAAATCTACCCACCCCAAACTAAGCTTTTTGCAGGGTGAGCTTGAATGCTTTGCCTTGGTACTAGATCACACAGTACTGCAACTCGGATATTTACGGCAGCTGCTAAAGGTGTCTGGGTAGCACAACTGTACTCTCGGGGCAGAGCAGAGCCCAGCAACAGCTCCAGGAGAGGCTCCGTGGGTTAAGCCCCAGGCAGGAAGGCTAGAAGCCAATTTCAGTGAGAAAAGCTGGTTCTCTACCTGGAGGGTGGAGAGTGCCCATGAAGTATACCAGGTAACAAGTAAGAGCCAAATTACTGAAGATCTCAGAAAAAACCAACGTCTTCTATAAGCTTCTCACTTCATCCCACCTGGCCGTTCAAACCACAAGGGGATGAAGGCGTGGTGGAAGCTCTCCGAGAACTTCCTTCACAGTTCATCTGCCAAAAAGTCCCAAACTGTAACAACTCTCCTCAAGAGAAAGGCTTCCTTTTAGTCTGACTTACAGACCGAGAGTGTTTAGAGCTCCGTGTGGGCAGGGCCACACGACACGATAGCTGAAGGTGGAACAGCCCAAACTCCCAGCCCTGGATCTACAGGCAACGCTCTGGAGTTCAGGGCCACCAACTCCACTGACCCGGCTGGCGCTCTAGCACACTTACCTGCAATACGTAGAAAGCGACACTTATCACCCATTTTATCTTGGCTAATTGAGCTGTCCGAGCTTTCACTGAAAGGAAAAACAGGATAAACAATTATGTCAGTCCTAAAAAATTAACAACATATTCAAATACACAGAAATGTTATTTTCCCGTATAATACACTTTCTGATTATAAATGGAACAATCACTCAACATATTCAACATAATTAGAAAATGTAAAATAGAATTTTTAAGTCACCCACCATCTCATTATGCCATTATTTAAAATAGAATCCTATTCAGATTGAGATTTGAATAGCTTTAATTTTGAAAACTCTTTTTTTTGAAAACTCTTTTTTTTTTTTTTTTGTTTTGAGGCGGAGTCTCGCTCTGTTGCCCAGGCTGGACTGCAGTGGCCAGATCTCAGCTCACTGCAAGCTCCGTCTCCCGGGTTTATGCCATTCTCCCGCCTCAGCCTCCCGAGTAGTCGGGACTACAGGCGCCCACCACCTCGCCTGGCTAGTTTTTTTGTATTTTTCAGCAGAGATTGGGTTTCACTGTGTTAGCCAGGATGGTCTTGATCTCCTGACCTCGTGATCCGCCCGTCTCGGCCTCCCAAAGTGCTGGGATTACAGGCTTGAGCCACTGCACCGGCCTTTGAAAACTCTTAAAATGACTCATGAAATCAAAGATTCTTTGTATAATAGAATTACCACTTACCAACAGGACTAAATTTTCCTCCCTATTTCCCAGTCTGCACAGTACACGAACCCCTGGTGGGAATCCAGCTTGTCCTGGGCCTGGACAGGCCCCCTTTGTCTGTTTTCCTAGCCACAGAGACAGCTCTCTGACTGTGCACACACTGTGCACAGGGTTCCTCAGCACACAGGCTGCCCTGAGAAAGCGCTCTTCATCACAGGAGACTGTACCCGGGAGGTGACACTCGGAAGAGGACACTGCTGGGCATTTTTCTAGAGAGTGGAACAAAAGCCTCTGACAATCCACTGTGAGACTTTTTTTCTGGGCTTCTCTCAGAAAAGTGATGAATTTAAAAATGAAAACCTACAATAAAGAGTTGGCTCTGAGGAAAATCTGAGAGGATTCTTATATGTTTCTGTGATTAGAAAGCAAAGGTTCACCAACAAATAAGAAGAAAGTAATTATTACTGAGTTTCCTCCAGATAACTTAAAAAGTTTCCATCAATATTCAAAACATCCAAGAAGCAAAGTATGTATTCTACTAATCTTTACATACAGACTTCTCTATAAATCAGCTCTCACGAAGCCTTCAGGCTGCAAGGGACGCAGTACCGTGGGTTTTGAGCTTATCCGTCATCTTGTTGATCTTTCTTTCCAGCCTGGCGTATCTGGCAAACTCGTCCATCATATTGACCGTGGAGAGCTCCTGCTTCATGTCCTGGATCTCCGCTCTCATCTGTGACTCCTGCTCCGCGTCCTTCTGTAGCACCCTGGACATCTGGCAGGGCGGACAGCGGGGATCAGCATCTTCCAACACGGGCCACAGGAGGATCCCCCAATCTCCCCCTACTTTCTGTCTATGCCCTGACCACTCTGTGACCCAGCCAATTGTGTGTTTCCCTGCAGGCTTGAACCCAAACTGGGGCCGTGAACGTTCTCAGGACTAATAAAGAGTGAAGGCTGTTGCTGGAGAACACTGGAAGATTCATCCTGCTGAGAAACACCTACAAACTAGCCCCGCCATGACAAAGTCCTCAAACTCCCATATACACTCCAAACCCCAGCCCCCCGGTGGCAGACAGCCCTAGGTAAACGTCCCTTTCTCTCACTGGCTGTCCCAGGACTGCCGCAGCTCTTGTAAGTTCCCTTCGTGAATGCTGTGGACTCATCACCCTGGCGTTTAGTGCTTCTTTCTTTGGAATCCAAACTGGCCCCATCTCCAGGCAGTCTGGAGCAGCCCCTTGAGGGAACTCCCCTGCCACTGCCTTTGAGGCGACTCCAGCATGGGTTTGACCAGGCAGAATCAGTACACCCTGCTCCAACATCCTACTCCTGCCTCTGCCAACTGGCCAAGCTGCCTACTACCTACACAGCCAGCCTCTGCTGCCTTTTTCAGCTCTCTATAACTACCACCAAAAAAAAAAAAAAAAACCTCATATTCAAATTGCTATTCAAACTATATTTTTCCTTTTGCGGAGATGCCCATGAATTGCTCCAATACAAATTTTTGTCTCTTTCACTATAACTGAAATTGCAATTATGAAATGAAAACCAGTTTCATCACCAGAGCTGTTATTCCAGCGACAGGGAACGTGGGTCCTCTCCCCTGCCTGAAGAATTCAGTCCTAGATTAGACGGGGCAGAGCAAGGTGCAGGTGCAGGGCAACAGCGGTGAGGCGGGGCCAGGGCAGTGTCAGTGCCCAAGTTCAGTGCAGAGGGCCTTCCCACAGAATGGCACCCTGGCAAGAGGCATCAGGGCCAGGCATGGTGATACAGGGGTCCCCAAGAAAGGGCAGCCTGACACAGGAGTCAGGGTCTGTAGGGTGAGGGGGACAGACATACAAGACAAGAAGGAAACCTGCCCGTGTCAGAGCCCAGGTGGGGCGAGGCATGCATTCACATGGGTATCAGTTGGTGGTGGACACCAGAGATTAATTACAAAAGGGTGATCACAGAAATAAACATATTGAGGATAACGTAAGCCAGTCTTCTCACTTTCAGCAAAGACACTTAGAAAAATGCCTCAGCCTGGCGTGGTGGCTCGGCCTGCAACCCTAATACTCTGGAGGACGGAGTGGAAGGATCTCTTGTGTACAGGAGTTCAAGGCTGCAGTGAGCTCAGATCATGCCATTGGACTCCAGCCTGAACAACAGAGTGAGACCTTGTCTCAAAAAAAAAAAGAGAGAGAAAAAAGAAAAAAGGCCGGATGCAGTAGCTCATGCCTATAATCCTAGTACTTTGGGAGGCCAAGGCAAGTGAATCGCTTGAGCCCAGGAGTTTGAGACCAGTCTTGGCAACACGGTGAAACTCTGTCTCTACAAAAAAATATGAAAAATTAGCCAGTTTCATAACCTGGTGAAGGAAGGTAGGGAAGGAGGGAGGAAGGGAGGAAGGGAAGAAGGAAGGCAGGCAGGCAGGAAGGTAGGCAGGAAGGCAGGCGTCTCCAAGAGAAGCAGAATGAATCTTGTGGTGTTGGCTTAGAATTGGAGATCTGTGGTTTCCACAGACAGGCAGAGAAATACAGACATAAACAAAGAGGCACCCTCCCCAGGTTGGCCTGGCTGGTCCCTGTGAGCAGAGGGGCCCCGCATGACCTGGGGGCCCGCCTGCGTCGCCCCCTGCAGGCCCCGGTTCCCGGCACCAGCCCCAGTAGTCTACTCTCCAGGGAACGGCCCCGGGCCACGGCACCGGGAGGGGAGGAGTGGCTGGAGCGCAAGGGAGGAGTCGGCAGTGGCCGCCAGGTGGCGCCCGCAGATCTGCCGGGAAGGCCTAGTCCGGGGACTGCGCGGGTGCCCCAAGACCAGATCCCTTACAGGCGCCTCGGCCACCTGCCCCAAGGGATCAGCGAACATCCCCAAATCCCAGTCCCACACCAGCGGATGAGATACAATGAGAACACAGCACTGCCTCTCAGATATCCCTGCCAAGTATCAGACATGCCAGTGGACGTCCATTCTATGAAATCACTGGCCTCTGATACTCACAAATGACAGCCATGAAAGTCAAGGGAAAACCGGGAAACTCCTCCAGACAGAAGGAGGCTAGAGGCTGGGAAATACAACGCATGATTCCGAACTGGGTCCTTTCCCTGTTAAGGACGTTACCGCAACACGTGGGGAACCTGAATGGGGCCTGAGGATCAGATCGTGGTAAAGTACTTGATGCCTGCATTAGATCTCGGCTCACTACAACCTCAACTTCCTGGGCTCAAGCCATACTCCCACCTGAGCCTCCTGAGTATCTGCGACCACAGTCGAGCACCACTGCGCTCGGCTAATTTATTTTTAGTTTTAGTAGACACGCAGTTTCACTATGTTGCCAGTGAGCTCCTGAGTTCAAGCAATCCGTCCGCCTCGGCCTCCCAAAGTGCTGGGGTTAAAGGCGTGAGCCACTGCGCCTGGCCCCCAAGAATCTATTGAATACCAAAGTACCTGGGAATGAGGGGGTTCAGACTGACAACTCCAAATGGTTCAGGAAACAGAATCAGCTCTCGGTATTGACTGTATGCGTAACTTTTCTGCACATTTGTGTTTGTTTCGAAATTTTTAAAACAGACTAATAAAGATGAAATGTTATAGTGTATCTAAAGTGTGCCTGACACACAGTAAGCACACAATAAATGAGATTCCCTCTCCCCCTCCCAGCTCACAGGTCTCCTCTGCCTGCCGCACAGTAGGGACAACTCTCCAGTTAGAGCTGGGAAGCCAAGTCCGGCCAGTCACCTGAGAGGGAGTACACAAAACAATTAACTCAGGAATGGGAGGTGAGTGAAGGCAGAAGAGTGAACTTGAGGAAAACTGAAGGCAGCTTTGTAAGGTTAACAAAAACAACTGGTGCTTGAAAAAAAAATTACATCTATTACATGTATAAGCACAATAAAAATTGTCTGAGCCAGGCGCGGTGGTTAACCCTGTAATCCCAGCACCTTGGGAGACTGAGGCAGGAAGATCGTTTGAGCCCAGGAGTTCGAGACCAGGCGGGGCAACATGGCAAGGCCCAATCTCTACAAAAAAAAATTAAAAATTAGCCAGGCGTGGTGGCGCAGCTGTGGGTGCCTGTGCCCCCAGCTACTTGGGAGGCTGAGGCGGGGAGGGAGGGATCGCTGGAGCCCGAAAGGTTGAGGCTGCTGTGAGTTATGATGGCACCACCACACTACAGCCCGGGCAACAGAGTGAGACCCTGTCTCTAAAATAAAAATGTTTTAAAGCATAAATTTGCAAATATGCATCAATGTTAATCCAAGACCCACATATAAGTGTTAAAATGTTCTAGAATTATGCAGTATAAGATTTAATAAGATATGAATCTAAATGTAATAATGCAAATATTAATTTTTAGAACAAAAGTAAATAACTGATGCCATGACAACGTGCACAGCCCGTGCTCGCGCCTGCCAGCAGTAGAGCAGGCAAACCCAGGAACCACCAACTCAGGTCACCCTGAGTCCCTGAACACAGAGGACAGAGTCCTCCAACTCAGGAAGCTCCAGACCCTGAACAGCCCCAGATGCCACTCTCGGCCAGGACCCGCCGGCCAGGGCCGAGAAACCAGCAGCTCTCCAGGCCGCCAGCTCCAGTCCTTGGCTGCGGCCCCCACGAGAGTCCCACTGGAGGCCCTGCCCGCACATGCGCACTTCACCAGCGCGCTTCTGCGTCATAGGACTCTGGGGCAGGTCCTGTGAAGCGCAGCGTCGTCCCCCTAAACTAATACTTGAGGACCATCTCCAAGCCTGGTCCACGGCAGGGACTCACTAAGCAACGGCTGAGGAAAAGGGTGTGGGGGCGCGAGGGGGGGCGGTGCTCTAAGAAGATGACCACAGAGGCAAACCCTGCAACATTCTCCTCTGGCTTCAGTCCCCTAGAGGGAAAAGGAGGTGCCCACTCTTTACAGCAGAAACTGAAAGATAATTTAGAAAATGTTGAATCTGAAAGGGCAATCGGCCGGTGAGCCCAGAAGGCAACCCGCGCAGCGTCCTTTATCTGCAAAGCTAGGGTTGCAAGGAAGGGCCTCCTGGCGCCTGCGCAGTGCGTGTGGCTCCTGTGGCCCCTCAGCCCACACCCGTCCTGGGGCGCCTGCGCAGTGCGTGCAGCTCGCAGGGACCCTGAGCCAGTGCCGGTCCTGGGACGCCTGCGCAGTGCATGCGGTTTGCATAGACTGAGCCTGCGCCACTCCTGGAGCACCTGCGCAGTGCGTGCGGTTTGCATGGACTCTTGAGCCCGTGCCAGTACTGGGGCACCTGCGCAGTGCGTGCGGCTTGCATGGACTCTGACCCTGCGCCACTCCTGGGACGCCTGCACAGTCGTGTCGTTCGCATAGACCCACAGCCCGCGCCAGTCCTGGGGTACCTACACAGTGCACCTCCCCTGCACCTGCAGAGCTGCAGAGCCGGCGCTCATCAAAGGCGTCTTTGTTGCCCTCCTATAGCTGAATAAAGTCCCGGACCACCTACTGAATGAACTATGCGTCTGTGACCAGCTTGAAGAGGAGGTAGAGATCCCCGGGAAAATTCCAACCACGCCAACGCCAGAGACTTGGTGTCCTTACCAGGCATCCCACCCCCACCACAGCGGGCAGCTGAGATCGCCTCCCAGGACCTTACTAGTCTTAACTGGCCCAAGGACTTCTGATACTTCAGACCTCCTAAGGCCTCACGTGGGGCAGGGAGCTGGGGGCGCGGCGGGGGGAGGGGGGAACCAGTGCAGCCTAGACTGAGTGATGAGATCAGGGCGCTGCCTCCCCAACTTCTGCTTCAGAAACATCCCAAGGGGGGTTATGATTTAAGTACCTGAGCGTGGCCCCATCCCAGAGGGCACTGTTTTCCCAATTCGACTTTCTGCTGCTTGTCATGAGTCTTTCCCACTTGAATCCTCAAATCAGAGGCTGTGATGAAGTAGCCTCTGATGATGGTGAAGGAGCAGCATTTGACCCTACTCAAGACCAGCGCGTTCCTTACAGCTTCTCACAGACCGTCACCACAAACCCAGTGACCAGGCCAAACATCTCTATTACCAATTACAGGGTGGGTGTACTCTGCTGGGATAATAATTATGTTATCCTTCTGAACCTGGCTAACAACAAATGTTACAATCAAAGGGAAATGGGTTTAAGAAAGCTAACTGGGTTGAGGTTAGAGAGGCCATAAGGTTGTTATAGGAGGCAGCACAAGAGTGGACACAGGTCCTGAGTCACAGAGCAAGACCCGGCCTCTAAAAACAATTTTTTTTATTTCAGAGGCAGGGGGGTGGGAGGGAGACGATCAGGAAAATTAATTAATGAGTGCTAGGCTTAATAACTGGGTGACGAAATAATCTCTACAACAAACTCCCATGACACAAGTTTACCTATATAACAAACCTGCACACGTATCCCTGAACTTAAAAGTTAAAAAAAAAAAAAAAAAAAAAATTGTCGGCCAGGTGTGGTGGCTCAGGGCTGTAATCCCAGCACTTTGAGAGGCTGAGGCAGGTGGATCACCTGAGGTCAGGAGTTCAAGATCAGCCTGGTCAACATAGTGAAACCCCCTCTCTGCTAAAAAAAAAAACACAAAAATTAGCTGGGCGTGGTGGCGCATGCATGTAATCCCAGCTACTTGGGAGGCTAAAACAGGAGAATCCCTTGAACCCAGAAGGCAGAGGTTGCAGTGAGCCGAGACAGCGCCATTGCACTCCGGCTTGGGCAACAGAGCGAAACTCTTGTCTCAAAAAAAAAAAAATTGTCTAATAACAACCAAAAGGAACTAACTCAACAACAAAAAACAACTGAATTTTAAAAGGGGGCAAAAGATTTGACTAGACATGTCTCCAAAGATAAACAGACGGCCATAAGCATCTGAAAAGATACTCAACATCACTAATTATTAGGAAAATGCAAATCAAAACTAAATGAGATACCACCTTCTGTCCATTAGGATAATTAGTATTTTTTTTAAAAAAAGGCTGGGTGTGGTGGCTCAGGCCTGTAACACCAGCACTTTGGGAGACCGACCAAGGTGGGTGGATCACCTGAGGTCAGGAGTTCGAGACCGGCCTGGCCAACATGGCAAAACCCCGTCTCTACTAAAAAATTAGCCCGGCATGGTGGCATGCACCTGTAATCCCAGCTACTTGGAAGGCTGAGACAGAAGAATTGCTTGAACCCAGGAGGCGGAGGTGAGCCAAGATTGAGCCACTGCACTCCAGCCTGGGTGACAGAGAGAGACTCCCTCTCAAAAAAATAAAAATAAGCTGGGTACGGTGGCTCAGGCCTGTAATCCCAGCACTTTGGGGGGCCAAAGCGGGTGGATCACTGGAGGTCAGGAGTTCAAGACCAGCCTGGCCAACATGGTGAACCCTCATCTCTACTAAAAATACAAAAATTAGCCAGGCATGGTGGCGGGCACCTATAATCCCAGCTACTTGGGAAGCTGAGGCAGGAGAATCTCTTGAACCCGAGGGGCAGAGGTTGCACTGAGCCGAGATTGCACCATTGCACTCCAGCCTGGGTGACAAGAGCAAGACTCCATCTCAAAAAAATAAATAAAATAAAAATAATAAATAAAAATAAAAATAATAGGCCGGGCGCAGTGGCTCAAGCCTGTAATCCCAGCACTTTGGGAGGCCGAGACGGGTGGATCACGAGGTCAGGAGATCGAGACCATCCTGGTGAACACGGTGAAACCCCGTCTCTACTAAAACTACAAAAAACTAGCCGGGCGAGGTGGCGGGCGCCTGTAGTCCCACCTACTCGGGAGGCTGAGGCAGGAGAATGGCATGAACCCGGGAGGCGGAGCTTGCAGTGAGCTGAGATCCGGCCACTGCACTCCAGCCTGGGCGACAGAGCGAGACTCCGTCTCAAAAATAAAAAAATAAAAATAATAATAATAATAATAAATAAATAAGAAAACAAAATACGTGTTGAAGGATGTGGAGCAACTGGAACCCTTCTGCATTGCTGGTGGGAATGTCGAATGGTGTGGCTGCTATGGAAAACAGCATGGTGGTTTCTCAAAAACATTCAACATAGAATTACCATAGATCCAGGAATTCCACTTCTGGGTATATGTCCAGAAAAACTGAAAGCAGAGACTCAAAGAGGTATCTGTAAACATTTTAGCATTATCTACAATAGTCAAAAGGTAGAAACAACCCAAGTGTCCATAGACAGATGGATGAATAAACAAAATGTGGCCTATACATATAATGGGATACTATTCAGCCTTAAAAGGGAAGGAAATCCCAACTCATGCTACAACATGGATGAACCTTAAGGATATTATGCTGAGTGAAAAGCAGCCAGTCACAAAAGGAAAAATACTGTCTGATTCCACTTATATGACATAGGTCCCAAGAGTAGTCAAATTCACAGAGACAGAAAGTACAATGGAGGTTGCCAGGGAGAGGCAGGAATGGAGAGTTGTTTAACGGGTGCGAGAGTTTCAGTCAGAGGAGATAAAAAGGTTGTGATATGGGGCCGGGCATGGTGGCACATGCCTGTAATACTAGCACTTTGGGAGGCCAAGGAGGGCAGATGACTTGAGGTCAGGAGTTTGAGACTAGCCTGGGCAACATAGTGAGACCCCATCTCTACTAAAAATACAAAAATTAGCCAGGCATGGTGGCAGGTGCCTGTAATCACACCTACTTGGGAGGCTGAGGCAGGCGAATCGCTTGAACCTGGAAGGCCGAGGCTGCAGTGAGCCAAGATCAGGCCACTGCACTCCAGCATAGGCAACAGACTGAGACTCTGTTCCAAAAAAGAAAAAAGAAAAAGTTCTGGGAGCGGGGCCAGGTGCAGTGGTTCACACCGGTAATCCCAGCACTTTGGGAGGCGAAGGTGGGCGGATGGCTTGAGGTCTGGAGTTTGAGACCAGCCTGGCCAACATGGCAAAGCTCTGTCTCTACAAAAAATACAAAAAAATAGCTGGGCATGGTGGTGCATGCCTGTGGTCCCAGCTACTTGGGAGGCTGAGGTGGGAGGATCCCTTGAATCTGAGAGGCAGAGGTTGCAATGAGCTGAGATTGTGCCACTGCACAGAGCCAGACCCTGTCTTTTTTTTTTTTTTTTTTTTTGAGACTGAGTCTGGCTCTGTCGCCCAGGCTGGAGTGCGGTGGCCGGATCTCGGCTCACTGCAAGCTCCGCCTCCCGGGTTCACGCCATTCTCCTGCCTCAGCCTCCCGAGTAGCTGGGACCACAGGCGCCCGCCACTTCGCCCGGCTAGTTTTTTGTATTTTTTAGTAGAGACGGGGTTTCACCGTGTCAGCCAGGATGGTCTCGATCTCCTGACCTCGTGATCCGCCCGTCTCGGCCTCCCAAAGTGCTGGGATTACAGGCTTGAGCCACTAGACCCTGTCTTAAAAAAATAGTAATAAAGTTCTGGGATAACGGTTGCACAAAAATGTGAATGTACTTAATGCCACTGAACTGTACACCTAAAAATGATAAAGATGATAAATTTCATATTATGTAGATTTTACAATTAAAAATAAGAAGATGAGCATGGGCCAGCTCATCAGGAGTCTTTTATGCAATGCTAAGGACCTGAGACATCATCTTAAAAAGACTGGATAGCATCAGGAAAGATTCTGAAGGAGACTCAGGGGTTAAAAGAGAATTCCCTGTATCTCCAGGACAATGCAGACAGTAGGACAACGGAGAGAGTAAGAATAGAGTTTTGCACAAAACAGACACTCAGTGAATACTGGTGGAATAAAATATACTCCACTATTACCAATTTATCTTAGGAGAGAAAAGCAAGAACTGTTTTCCAAGACAATGCTACAACGCATGCGCCCAATCTTTGAGGTCTCCGTCTGTGCCCAACAGCTCCTCATTCCTGCTGTGGGCATACAGAGGGCGCTCATTCCCGGGGACAGTTCCTAAAGTACCCCCACCTCCCATGACCACACCCCACCACGCCCTGTTCAATTTGCCACCAAATCCCTATCCCTATCCCTGCTCCAACAGGCAATCAAATCTCCACCTCCAGTCACTAGGGGGATGACTTAGCGCCACTACTAAATTCTCTGAGCCAGACTCCTCCGGGAGGTAAAGGAGGATGGGATAATACTCGCCTCTCCCAGCAGCCGTGACAGGGAGGTAATGTACTCACTACCTGGCAGAAAGAGTGCTCCCCAAGCTGGTTGCTCCCTTGGATATTGAAGGCATCACGCTGTACTGAGATTCTCTCTGCACCTGTCTCCCACCCTACCCATCCCAAGAATGTGCGCTCCTGGACGCTAGGATCCATCTTTCCGGGACCTGGAACAGCTGACTTCGCCCGCCAGGCCTCTGGGAAAACCCTGGGAGAGGGCTGTTCAAATGCCTCTAGGGACCAGAATTAACGGAAACGGGTGAGGCTGGCAGCGGGGCACCAGGAACTCCCAATGTGAGGTTCGCCGCCGCCACCCACAGCGAGAAGATTCCTGCCCCGTGAAAGCGTGGCCCAGGGTTGCCGGATGTTTCTCCCCGCACCACCCTAGAACCCAGAAAGTCTGATTCTGGGGTAAAGCGTCGCACCTTTTAGACGCTACCAACTATCTCAAAAAAGCTTACAGACCAACCAAGACGCTACTACGGGCTGAATCTGGCCTTCAGTCGCCCAGTTGAGACCCCTGTACCTACTCCCAGACCCGCCAGGGGACTGGGGCGGCATCCCCACCGGCCCTTGCGAGGCCAGGCAGCCACTTACGAAGGATGAGAAGGACGGGAGGAGGATCCTAAGAACATTGCACCCAAACACGAAGCTGAGCACCAGCAACCACGCCCAGTGGTCGGCCGCGGCTGAGCTCATCCCGGATACTCCTGGCTGTGGTGGGTCCGCTACGGCAGCTCCATGGGGACCACGCCAGCAGAGGCGACTGCGCCTGCGCGGGTGAAGCCCAGCGCGCCTGCGCACTGCGTCGCCCTCGCAGGAGGCGGGGCCGTTTTTACCACCCGCTCCAGTTGGAGCGGTTATGTTCCAGGTTCCTCCTGGGCCTTCGGGGATTCCGTAGCCTTCTCGCACCCGCCCCCACTCCTACTGAACCAGTTTTTCTGATGTCCGTGTTTCTTTTTCTCCTTCTTTTTAAAATTGAAAACCTTACAGTACCAAATTCTGGTTTCCAGTGCTAACGACTCCCTGCTTTTGTCATAATTAGTACTTTCTTTAACTTTTAATTCTAGATAAGTTTAAGGTAAACTCTTCCATAAATAAAAAACTACCGTAATTATAGTAGCAGGTAGCTGTCGTGTTCCAAGCAGTTATGTGGAAAATGCCTTACGTTTTCGTTCCAGAGCTAAACACTGTAGTAAGTCTAACCAATTTACACAATTGCATACCTGTAAAAATAAGTTTATTAGACTGCACTGTTCACAATCATTAGTAATAGTTAATAAAGTAACCTGAATCTAGGTGAAGATCAGGTTTTGCCGCAAAAGAATCCCAAATCAAATGTATGCATAGTGGGCAAGGCGCGGTGGCTCACGCCAGTAATTCCAGCACTTTGGGAGGCCGAGGCGGGCGGGTCACGAGGTCAAGAGATCGAAACCAGCCTGACCAACATGGTGAAACCCCGTCTCTATGATACAAAAATTAGCTGGGCGTGGTGGCGCGCGCCTGTAGTCCCAGCTACTCGGAAGGCTGAGGCAGGAGAATCGCTTGAACCCGGGAGGCGGAGGTTGCAGTGAGCCAAGATCTTGCCACTAGCACTCCAGCTCCGGCGACAGAGCGGGACTCCGTCTCAAAAAAAAAAAAGTATGCATAGTGGATAAAACAAGACATGTTCAGCTGTCTCTTCTGCCACGCTGCCATGGCTGGTTTCTGAGGACTAATTCCTAATCAAAATGATGCAAGATTGCGGGTACAGTGGCTCATGCCTGTAATCCCAGCACTTTGGGAGATCCAAGCAAGGTGATCACGGGCCCAGGAGTTTGAAACCGGTCTAGGTAACATAGTGCGACCCCATCTTTACAGTAAAATATAAAAATTAGCCAGGCATTGTGGCACGTGCCTGTGGCCCCAGCTATTAGGGAGGCTGAGATGAGAGGATCGCCTGAGCCCAGGAGGTCGAGGCTGCAGTGAGCTGTGATCACACCACTGTGCTCCAGCCTGGGCGACAGAGTACAACTCTGGTTCATTATTATGAACCAATTAAAATAATTATGCGGCTGGGTGCAGTGACTCAAGCCTGTAATCCCAGCACTTTGGGAGGCCAAGGCAGGTGGATCACCTAAGGTCAGGAGTTTGACACCAGCCTGACCAACATGGCAAAACCCTGTCTCTACTAAAAATACAAAAATTAGCTGGGTGTGGTGGCGGGCGCCTGTAGTCCCAGCTACTCAGGAGGCCAAGGCAGGAGAATCGCTTTAACCTGGGAGGCGGAGGTTGGCTGAGATCATGCCACTGCACTCCAGCCTGGGCGACAAGAGTGAAACTCTGTCTTAAAAAAAAAAAAAAAAAATTATGCAAGAGGCTGTGGTTCTACAAATTTCTTTTTTCTTTTTTTTTTTTTTTTGAGACGGAGTCTCGCTCTGTTGCCCAGGCTGGAGTGCAGTGGCCGGATCTCAGCTCATTGCAAGCTCCGCCTCCTGGGTTTACGCCATTCTCCTGCTTCAGCCTCCACCTTGCCCGGCTAGTTTTTTGTATTTTTTTTAGTAGAGATGGGGTTTCACCGTGTTAGCCAGGATGGTCTCGATCTCCTGACCTCGTGATCAGCCCGTCTCAGCCTCCCAAAGTGCTGGGATTACAGGCTTGAGCCACCGCACCCGGCCAGTTCTACAAATTTCTGTTCAAGAAAACATGTGAAACAAAGCTATTCTGTAGGGGTTGAGTGAATCCTTTCCCTGAAAGGACTTCTTGGTTAGTAAGAGACTTCTGAACTGACCAAAACAAAGAGCAGGAGCCTGGCTCTCCTCCATGGCCTTCCCTTCCACCTGGATGGACCACGCAGCATGGCAGCCCGGCTCCTGGCTCCTCTCTCACTGGAGATTGAGATGGATTTAGAAGGAGAAACTGCCTCTTGAAAAGTGATGACAGGCCAAGCACAGTGGTTCACGCCTGTAATCCCAGCATTTTGGGAGGCCAAGGTGGGTAGATCACCTGAGGTCAAGAGTTCGAAACCAGCCTGACCAACATAGTGAAAACCCACCTCTCCTAAAAATACAAAAATTAGTTGGGCGTGGTGGCACATGGCGCATGCCTGTAATCCCAGCTACTCAAGAGGCTGAGGCAGGAGAATCACTTGAACCCGGGAGGCGGAGGTTGCAGTGAGCCCGCATCACGCCATTGCACTCCAGCCTGGGCAACAGAGAGACTCCATCTCAAAAACAAACAAGAAAAACAAAAGTGATGCCAGCCCCGACCCCACTAGACCCCTTTCATCGGCCCCTAGTCTCTGCCTCTGGCTAAAGAGAGGCTCACCACTACACCCCACTGCCACATATCTTCAGGAAAAGGATTACCTAATTCCTGGACAGTCGAGAATGCCTAACCAAACAACAAAAACCCTGGAGCGTGTCCTCAGCTTTGCAGCAGTGATGGGAGAGGAGCAGCAGCACCCGGGCTTCACAGGCAGCCCAGTTTGAAGAACTCAACCCTCTCCTGTTGCTTCCTGTGAGAAGCACTTCACAAAAGCACCAACAATGGAAGGCTGAGACCTTCTTCCAACACATGGAAAGCACTGTGAGAGCCAGGGTGTTTCAGCATGAGTCAGTCTACATCTAGTACAGGTTAAGATAATAAACAAAGCTCATAACAAGAAGACAACTGTTCATTTCTCAATGTTGCTGTAACATATTACCATGAGCTTGGTGACTTAAGATAACCCAACTTTATGATCTCACAGTTCTGAGAGAAAGATTCCTGAAATGGGTCTTATTGGGCTAAAAATAAAAGCAAAGCTGTATTCCTTCTGGTAGCTCCACGGGAGGATTCATTTCTTTGCTTTTTCCAGCTTCTAGAGGCTGCCTGCGTTCCTGGTCTTGGGTCCCTCCTCCTTGTCAAATCCAGCAGGCACAGTTCTCTGACTCCTGCTTCCATTATCACATCTTCCCTGGCTCTCCTGCTTCCCTCTTTCACTCTAGAAGAATCTTTGTGATTACATTGGATCCATGTGGCTACACCAAAATAATCTATCCATTTAAAATTGTTAATTACATCTGCAAAGTCCATTTGCCACAAAAAGTAACATATTCATATGTGCTGGGGATTAGGTCGTGGCCATGGTGGGGGGACGTTATTCTGCCTACTGTAAATACCATAATCATTTGTGAAAATGAACCAAGATGGCAGCAAGAGAAACTCCACAGAGAAGCCTATTGTTAGTTTATTAATGAACATGGTGTTGGTTGCCAGAGGAAAACCATAAGCTTCCAAGCACCGCTGGAGAAATAACATCAGTTGCTTCCAACTAATCAGTGTTAGATGAATCCAGGCACATGCCCCACCTCAGCCTGACCTGAGAATAGGGTAAATGGGACATATGTCAGAGGCTCAGGAGTCCCTAAAAAATTTTCAAATAGAGTTTCTTTTTAAAATGTCTGAACACCTTTTATTGCACATAAAATCTACCTTAAAGTGGACAAGATGGGAACCAAACATTGAAATCTGTGAGTTGAATAAATCCAGTGAAGAGTGTTGGTTTCAGCCAGAAATCAGTATAAATCATGAAAATAAGTGGATTTTAAATTCCTGGTCAAGGCTGGGCACAGTAGCTCATGCCTGTAATCCCAATAGTTCGAGAAGGTTTTGAACCCAGGAGTTCCAAACCACACTGAGCAACATAGCAAGACTTCGTCTCTACAATCAATCAGTCAATCAATTCCTGGTCAATGTGACATGGGTATTCAACTCTTAAACCCCAACAGAAATGATGACCTAGAAATAGGTGCCGGCTGGGGGTGGTGGCTCACACCTATAATCCCAGCACTTTGGGAGGCCGAGGTGGGTGGATCACCTGAGGTTGGTAGCTCGAGACCAGCCTGGCCGACATGGCAAAACCCCGTCTCTACTAAAAATACAAAAATTAGCCAGGCATGGTAGTGCGCACCTGTAATCCCAGCTACTTGGGAGGCTGAGGCAGGAGAATCGCTTGAACCCAGGAGGTGGAGGTTGCAGGGAGCCAAGGTGGCACCATTGCACTCCAGCCTGGTGACAGAGTAAGACTCCATCTCAAAAAAAGAAAAGAAGAAGAAGACTAATAACTAAAAATAGGTGTTGTTCCACTGTGAGCTGCATAGAGCAGGTGTATGCAAACCTAGCCCCAAAGGCCAAAGGAGCTAAGAAGCTGAAGAAAGAAGTTGACAAAACTAAGTTTCTCAAAAATAAATATTTAATAGAGAAACAAACAGAAGTAGCTCATACCTCAGGCAGCCATAGTAGGTTTCTGAGCCTGCACTTCAGAATGTATTGTGTTGTTTTGTGTGTTGTGTTTTGTTTTGTTTAGGGACTGAATCTCACTCTGTTACTGTGTCACCCAGACTGGAATGCAGTGGCATGATCATAGCTCACTGCAGCCTCCAACTCCTGGGCTCAAGGGATCCTCCTGCCTTAGCCTCCCAAGTAGCTGGGACTACAAGTGCAGGCCATCACGCCCAGCTAAGGGGGGTGTGTGTGTGTGTGCATTAATCAATTTTTACACTGCTCTAAAGAACTACCTGAGACTGGGTAATTTATAACAGAAAGAGGTTTAATTGACTCACAGTTCCACATGGCTGGGGAGGTCTCAGGAAACTTACAATCATGGCAGAAGGCCAAGGAGAAGCAAATATCTTCTTCACGAGGTGGCGAGGTGGGGGCAGGTACCACCACCATCACAAAAGATCTCACAAGATCTCTCTCAGATCTCATGAGAACTCCCTCGCTATCATGAGAACAGCATGGAGGAAACCGCCCTCATGATCCAATCACCTCCCACCAGGTCCCTCCCTCAATAAATGGGGATCACAATTCGAGATGATATTTGGATGGGCACACAGAGCCAAACCTTATCAATATGTGTGTGTAGATGGGGTCTCACTATGTTGCGCAGGCTGGTCTCGAACTCCTGAGCTCAAGCAGTCCTCCTGCCTCATCCCCACAAGTAGCAGGGATTACAGGTGCACCCTATCACACCTGGCTAATTTATTTTTATTTTTACTTTTTGTAGAGTTGGATTCTCACTATGTCATCCAGGCCAGTCTCTAACTTCTGGCCTAAAGCAGTCCTCCCACCTCAGCCTCCCGAAGTGATGGGACTGCAGGTATATGCCACCATGCCTGGCCAGAAGGTATTCTTTATATACAAGCTTTTAGGGCAAAATATGTGCCAACAATGAATGAAGAATTGGTGTCTGTTGGAATATTGCATTTTAGTATACCTGAATTGTTAAGCCTTTGTGTGTGTATATAGCTAATCTGAAGAAAAATAGAATGTAATAGGAACTATCTTGCTATGTTTAGTTTTTGGTTGTTGCTGTTTGCTAGAGACAGGGTCTCAATTTGTCACTCAGGCTGTAGTGCAGTAGCGTGACTGTAGTTTACTGCAGCCTCGAACTCCTAGATTCATGCAATCCTCCCACCTCAGCCTCCCAAGTGGCTAGGACTACAGGTGTGCAGCACCACACCTGGCTAATTTTAATGAGGTTTTTAAAAGTGTTTATAAAAGATAATATTTAAGGTGATGGATATCTAAAAAAACCAGCTTTGATCTTTAACACTATATGAATCTATCAAATGATCAAATGGATCCCCAAAATGTGTACATCTATTATGTATCAATAAAAAAGATTCCAGGCCAGGTGGGGTGGCTCAGGCCTGCAACCCAAGCACTCTGGGAGGCCAAGGCAGGAGGACTGCTTGAGGCCAGAAGCTGGAGACCACCCTGGGCAACACAGCAAGACCCCCATCTCTACAATATAAAAGAATAAAATAAAAAGAGTCCAAGAAATAAGTTAAATTATATATGTGGAAGGGTTCCCTGAAAGAACAAGAATTTACATCTTTAAATAAAGTAAAATGTTAAAAAATGGAAGTGTAGGCTGGGTGCGGTGGCTCATGCCTGTAATCCCAGCACTTTGGGAGGCCAAGGCTGGCGGATCACGAGGTCAGGAGTTCGAGACCAGACTGGCCAACATGGTGAAACCCCGTCTCTACTAAAAATACAAAAATTAGCCGGGCATGGTGGTGGGCGCCTGTAATCCCAGCTGCTTGGGAGGCTGAGACAGAAGAATTGCTTGAAACCAGAAGGCAGAGGTTGAAGTGAGCCAAGATCGCGCCACTGCACTCCAGCCTGGTCAACAAGAGTGAAACTCTGTCTCAAGAAAAAAAAAAAAAAAAAAAGGAAGTTTAAAAACAAGCATTTCTGCAACATTTTAAAATACAAATATTAAATTATCCTAAATGGCAGCACTATTTATATTGCTAGATGGTGGTGTGCAACATTGAATTGTTTGCTTTCAAATGACTAATTGTATCTTCTATGAATTTCACCTCAATTTGAAAAATATTGCTAAAACCAGATAACCTTTATTTATTTTTTATTTTTTGAGATGAAATCTTGCTTTGTTGCCCAGGCTGGAGTGCAGTGGCACAATCTTGGCTCACTGCAACTTTTGCTTCCCAGGTTCAAGTAATTCTCTGGCCTCAACCTCCCAAGTAGCTGGGATTACAGGCATGCACCACCACGCCTGGCTAATTTTTGTATGTTTAGTAGAGACAGGTTTCACTGTGTTGGTCAGGCTGGTCTCAAACTCCTGACCTCAGGTGATCTGCCTGTCTCAGCCTCCCAAAGTGCTGAGATTACAGGGATGAGCCACTGCGCCCAACCCAGATAACCTTAATATTTTATTTATTTTATTTTATTTTATTTTTTTAATGGAATCTCTCTCTGTTGCCCAGGCTGGAATGCAGCGGCCTAATCTCAGCTCACTGTAACCTCCACCTCCCAGGTTCAAGCAATTCCCCTGCTCCAGCCTCCCGAGTAGCTGGGATTACAGGTGTGCACCACTATACCCATTAATTTTCGTATTTTTAGTAGAGATAGGGTTTTGCCATGTTGGCCAGGCTGGTCTCAAACTCCTGACCTCAAGTCATCCACCCACCTCAGCCTCCCAAACTGTTGGGATTACAGGCATGAGCCACCACACCTGGCCCCAGATAACCTTTAAAATGTTTTTATTTTAGTCCTTATTTTACACCAAGCCCTTCTCATAGGTAAAGTTCAATAAGTTAAAAATTAATCTTCTTATTGTTATTAGTACAGCCAACTTTATTTAGATCATAAATTTTCACAGGCTTAGTACTATGCCCAGAAATGTATCTCTAAATAAACTTTCATTTGCATTTTAAATTTGTTTTTATTTTATGTCACGTCACCTCTGTTTTAAAAATAATTAAAATATTAAAAGTTTTTATTAGGCCGGGCGCGGTGGCTCACGCCTGTAATCCCAGCACTTTGGGAGGCCGAGGCAGGCGGATCACGAGGTCAGGAGATCGAGACCATCCTGGCTAACACGGTGAAACCCTGTCTCTACTAAAAATGCAAAAAATTAGCCGGGCGAGGCGGCGGGCGCCTGTAGTCCCAGCTACTCGGGAGGCTGAGGCGGGAGAATGGCGTGAACCTGGGAGGCGGAGCTTGCAGTGAGCCGAGATCGCGCCACTGCACTCCAGCCTGGGCGACTAAGCGAGACTCTGTCTCAAAAAAAAAATAAAAATAAAAAAAATAAAAGTTTTTATTTTAAAATAGTTTCAAACTTGTAGAAAAGTTGTGGCCGGGCACAGTGGCTCCACCCTGTAATCCCAGCACCTTGGAGGGGTAAGCCAGGAGAATCACTTGAGTGCAGGAGTTCGAGATCAGGCTGAGCACCATAGAGACAGAGACCCTGTCTCTAAAAAATATTCTTTTTTCTTAATTAGCCAGGCATGGTGGTGCACGCATGTAGTCCCAGCTACTTGGGAGGCTGAGCTCAAGGCTGCAGTGAGTTGTGATTGCACCACTGCACTCCAGCCTGGGTGACAGACCAAGACTCTGTCCCAAAATGGAAAGAAAGAAAGAAAAGTTGCAAAAAATAAAAATGGTGTCAAGAACATTCAATGTAAGCAGAGCTGGTGGTTCACACCTATAATCCCAGCTCTTGGGAAGCTAAGGTGAGAGGATCGCTAGAGGCCAGGAGTTCAAGACCAGCCTAGGCAACACAGAGAGACCTTGTCTCAAAAAAAAAAAAAAAAAAAAAAAATCCATATCCTTAACTTAGATTAACCTAGTTCACTTTACTTCATTTGCTTCTTCATGTTCTTTCTCTCCCTCTGTTAAGCAGAATACTATACACCAGTGTCAGTCACTGAGAAAGAAACATCATGCACTGATTACCAATCCCAAGGGAGGACCCTAAACACCTCGTTAGTTTCTGCTAAGATTCCTGCATTTGCTAGGAGATTTTGCACAAACTTATCTGCCCGCCTGAGCATAAGTCCAGGGAGATAGAACACTTGCACAAGTCAGGCAAAGCAACTTTATTATACCCGGAAAGGCAGCAAAAGCCAACAGAAGCCTAGGATCCATGGTCAGCTGGTCCCCAAGCCTCAAGAAAGGTGCATAGGACAGAGGAAGTCTCATCTGCACGAGCTCCACTTCACACTGCAGCTGAGGGACTCAGAGAGCACTCCACCGCTCCACTCTGGGTTTTATACTCTGGCCAGGACTTGACTTAACTGATCACAAGTGTTGCAGGACATCCGTTCTCGGAGGAACGCGGAGAGAGCCCGGCTTGTTCCTCCTTATCTCAGGATGTTGCAATCTTGGTACATTCTGCCTGGCGAATTGCAAGCAAAAAGGGGGAGAGCTGGGTTGACCAAGGTTCTTTGGGGACTTGTTCTCTGTCTCTCTCTCCCTCTCTCATTCTTTTCTCTCTCTTTCTCACTCTCTCTGATTCTCTCTGTGTGTGGGTGTGTGTGTGTGTGGGTGTGTGTGACTAAGAATGTGCTCTGACATTTTTTTTTTGGAGACAGGGTCTTGCTCTGTCACCCAGGCTGGAGTACAGTGGCACAATCTTAGCTCACTACAACCTCCGTCTCCCAGGTTCAAGCGATTCTCCTGCCTCAGCCTCCAAGTAGCTGGGGTTACAGGCATGCACCACCACTCCTGCTATTAGAGACGGGGTTACACCATCTTGGTAAGGCTGGTCTCAAACTCCTGACCTCAGGTGATCCACCCACCTCAGCCTCCCAAAGTGCTGGGATTACTTACAGGTATGAGCTACTTCGCTTGGCCTCTTACATAATTTATCAACTTCCATAATGTTAACATTAATACAATACTTTAATCTGCTATTTGTGTTCCAATTTTGTCAATTGACTGCATAATTTCCTTTCTCCCCCAGTATAAGATCTAGGGTTGGCAGGGCATGGTGGCTCATGCCTGTAATCCCAGCACTTTGAGAGTTCAAGGCGGGTGGATCATCTGAGGTCAGGAGTTCAGGACCAGCCTGGCCAACATGGTGAAACCCCATCTCTATGAAAAATACAAAAATGAGCTGGGCACGGTAGTGGACACCTGTAATCCCAGCCACTTGGGAGGCTGAGGCAGGAGACTCGCTTGAACCCAGGAGGCGGAGTTTGCAGTGAGCCAGTATTAAGCCATTGCACTCCAGCCTAGGCAACAAGAGCGAAACTCCGTCTCAAAAAAACAAAAAGAGGCCGGGCACGGTGGCTCAAGCCTGTAATCCCAGCACTTTGGGAGGCCGAGACGGGCGGATCACGAGGTCAGGAGATCGAGACCATCCTGGCTAACACGGTGAAACCCCGTCTCTACTAAAAAATACAAAAAACTAGCCGGGCGAAGTGGTGGGTGCCTGTAGTCCCAGCTACTTGGGAGGCTGAGGCAGGAGAATGGCGTGAACCCGAGAGGAGGAGCTTGCAGTGAGCTGAGATCCGGCCACTGCACTCCAGCCTGGGTGACAGAGCAAGACTCCGTCTCTAACAAAAAAAAAAAAAAAAAAAAAGATCCAGGGTCAGGTATTTTATTTAAATTACATGTCTCCTTGGCCTCCTTTAATCTGAAACATTTCCATATATTTTCTTTGTTTTTTATTATGTTGACTTTTTTTTTTTTTTTGAGACGGAGTCTCGCTGTGTCGCCCAGGCTGGAGTGCAGTGGCGGGATCTCGGCTCACTGCAAGCTCCGCCTCCCGGGTTCACGCCATTCTCCCGCCTCAGCCTCCGAGTAGCTGGGACTACAGGCGCCCGCCACCACGCCCGGCTAGTTTTTTGTATTTTTAGTAGAGACGGGGTTTCACCATGTTAGCCAGGATGGTCTCGATCTCCTGACCTCGTGATCCACCCGCCTCGGCCTCCCAAAGTGCTGGGATTACAGGCTTGAGCCACCGCGCCCGGCCTATGTTGACATTTTTGAAGATACAATTCCCCTGCCTCTAAAAAAAAAAAAAACTTTATGAGCCAGAGCAGTGGATGTGCCTGCAGTCCCAGTACTTGAGAGGCTGCAGTGAGAGAATTACTAAAGCTGAGGAGTTGGTGACCAGCCTGGGCAACATAGTGAGACTCCACCCCTAAAAAAAGAAAAAAGTATTTCAAGAATACATACATAGTGAGACTCCACCCCTCAAAAAAAAAAAAAAAAAAAAGTATTTCAAGAAACCGTTCTGAAAAGTAGTACAGCATTGTTATAGACGGAGTCTCACTCCGTTGCCATGGTGGAGTGCAGTGGTGCGATCTCGGCTCACTGCAACCCCTGCCTCCCAGATTCAAGCGATTCTCCTGCCTCAGACTCTCAAGTGGATGGAACTACAGGTGCACACCACCATGCCCAGATAATTTTTGTATTTTTGTATTTTTAGTAGAGACAGGGTTTCACCATGTTGGCCAAGATGGTCTTGATCTCTTGACCTCGTGATCCACCTGCCTCAGCCTCAAAGTGCTGGGATTACAGGCGGGAGCCACCGTGCCAGGCCAATTATACCATTTTACATTCCTTCTGTCAGTGACTAACAGTGTACAATAGTTCCAGTTCCAGCCGGGTGCGGAACTCGGGTGCGGAACTGAAACCGCGTGTCTACTAAAAAGACAAAAAATTAGCTGGGCGTGGTGGCGGGCGCCTGCAGTCCCAGCTACTTGGGAGGCTGAGGCAGGAGAATGGCATGAATCTGGGAGGCAGCGGTTGCAGTGAGCTGCAATCACACTACTGCACTCCAGCCTGGGCAACAGAGTGAGACTCCGTCTCAAAAAAAAAAAAAAATGTATTTCAAGAAACTGCTAACCTGTTTTGCTAACCTGTTTTGCAAAGTAGTGTAGCATCGTTATGCCTTTTTTTTTTTTTTTTTTTTTTTTGAGACAGAGTCTCACTCTGTCACCAGCGTGGAGTGCAAAGGCATGATCTCGGCTCACTGAAACCTCTGCCTCCCAGGTTCAAGCGATTCTCCTGCCTCAGCCTCCCAAGTAACTAGGACTACAGGACCACCACACCCAGATAATTTTTGTATTTTTAGTAGAGATGGGTTTCACCATGTTGGCCAGGATGGTCTCGATCTCCTGACCTCGTGATCCACCCACCTCAGCCTCAAAGTGCTAGGATTACAGGCAGGAACCACCACACCTGGCCAGTTATACCATTTTATATTCCTTCCAGCAATGACTAACAGTGTACAAGAGTTCCAGTTCCGGCCGGGTGCAGTCGCTCACGCCTGTAATCCCAGCACTTTGGGAGGCCGAGGCAGGCAGATCACCTGAGATCAGGAGTTCAAGAGCAGCCCGGCCAACATGGTGAAACCCCATTTCTACTAAAAATACAAAAATTAGCCGGGCGGGTTGGTGGGCACCTGTAATCTCAGCTACCTGGGGAGACTGAAGTGAGAGAATCACTTGAACCCAGGAGGCAGAGGTTGCAGTGAGCCGAGATCACGCCACTGCACTCCAGCCTGGGAGAACGAGACTCTGTCTCAAAAACAAATGAACAAACAAAAACACAGGAATTCCAGTTCCGCCACATCCTCACCAATACTTGGTAGTGTCAGTGTTTTCAATCTAGCCGTTCTAATAAGGGGTGGTGGTATCTCATTACAGTTTTCTGCTATATTTGCATTTCCCTAATGACTACTAATATTGAACACATTTTCATATGCTTGTCATTCTTACATCTTTGATGAACTATCTGTTCAGATCTTTCTTGCCCCTTTCTTTACTGAGTTGTTCATTATCTATTATAATCTTGAGTTTATTCTGTGTACAAATCCTTTATCTGTAATATGTTTTGCAAACATTTTATCCCAGTCTGTGACTTGTCTTTTCATTCTCTTAAAACTGTCCTTTGAAAAGCGGAAGGTTGTTTTGTTTTGTTGTGTTTTTGAGACGGGGTCTTGCTCTGTCACCCTAGTTACAGTGCAGCAGCTCAATCACAACTCACTGCGACCTCTGCCTCCCAGGCTCAAGCAATCCTTCCACCTCTGCCTCCTAAGTAGCTGGGACTAGAGGTGCATGACACTACACCCAGCTGATTTTTAAATTTTTTGTAGAGACAAAGTCTCATTATGTTTCCCAGGCTAGTCAGAGACAGAAGATTTTAAGCTATGGTAAAAGAAAGTGGATCAGTGGCTACCTGGGGCTTCAGGAGTTATGGCCAGGATTGGCTGCAAATGGACAGGTGGGATCTTTTCCAGGTGATTTAAATGTTCCAAAACTGGATTGTAGTGATGGTTGCACAGCCCTGTACATTTACTAAGAATCCCCAAGGCAGGTGCATCGCTTGAGCCCAGCAGTTCAACACAGTCTAGGTAAGTAAATGGTGAAACCCCGTCTCTACAAAGAAATTTAAAATTATCCAGGCATGATGGCATACACCTGTAGTCCCAACTGGCTCAGGAGGCTAAAGCGAGAGAATTGCTTGAGGCTTCAGTCCAGGAGGTCGAGGCTGCAGTGAGCTATAGTCACACCACTGCACTCCAGCCTGGGCAACAGAGTGAGACCCTGCCTAGAGAAGTGAAGGGAAAGGGGAGGGGAAAGGGGAAAGGGAAGGGGAGGGGAAGGGAGGGGAAGGGAGGGGAAGGGAAGGGGGAGGGAAGGGGGAAGGGAGGGGGAAGGGATGGGAAAGGGGAGGGGAGGGAAGGGAAAAGGGAAGGGAAGGAGGGAGGGGGGAGGGAAAAGGGAAGGGAAGGGGAAAGAGAAGAGGGAAGGGGGAGGGGGAAGGAAAGAGGGAAGGGGGAGGGGAAGGGGGAAGGGAAGGGAAGGGGGAAAATATATTCCATTCTCAGAAAAAAATTAAATAATTCTCACCAGCAGCATATCCAATTGGGTAGAAAAACATTATTTTTTAAAATGAGGCTGGGCGTGGTGGCTCACACCTATAATCCCAGCACTTTGGGAGGCTGAGGTGGGCAGATTACTTGAGGCCAGGAGTTCAAGACCAGCCTGGACAACATGGTGAAACCCTGTCCCTACTAAAAATAAAAATAAACAGCAGGATGTGGTGGCACACGCCTGTAATCCCAGCTACTTAGGAGGCTGAGGCATGAGAATCTCTTGAATACATGAGGTGGAGGTTGCAGTGAGCCAAGATTGTGCCACTGCACTCCAGCCTGGGCCCTGTCTCAGAAAAAAATTAAATTAAATTAAATCTTTTTAAAAATGAGACTGAGTGTGTTGGCTCACACCTGTAATCCCAGCACTTTGGGAAGCCAAGGTGGGAAGATTCCTTGAGGTCAGGAGTTTGAGACTAGCCCAGCCAACATAGTGAGAACCTGCCTCTACAAAATAAATAAAATAAACTGAGGCCAGGTGCAGTGGCTCATGCCTGTAATCCCAGCACTTTGGGAAGCCAAAGCAGGCAGATCATCTGAGGTCAGGAGTTCGAGACCAGCCTGGCCAACATGGTAAAACCCTGTCCCCACTAAAAATACAAAAAGTGTCTGGGCGTGGTGGCAGGCACCTGTAAACCCAGCTACTTGGGAGGGTGAAGTGGGAGAATCACCTAAACCCGGGAGGTGGAGGTTATAGTGAGCAGAGATCATGCCACTGCACTCCAGCCTGGGGGACAGAGTGTGACTCTGTCTCAAAAAATAATAATAAATAAATAAGCTCAGTGGCCAAGGTTAGAGGCTCATATCTGTAATCCCAGCACTTTGGGAGGCCAAGATGAGAGGATTGCTTAAGCCTGGGGTTTGAGATCAGCCTAGGAACATAGAGAGACCTCATCTCTACAAAAAAAAAAAAAAAAATTATTTAGTGGGCATGGTGGTGCACACCTGTAGTCCCAGCTACTCTGAAGGGTGAAGTAGGAGGATTACTTGAGCCCCGGAGATGGAGCCTGCAGTGAGTGATGATCGCGCCACTGAACCCAAAAGGCGGAGGTTGCAGTGAGCCTGGGTGACAGAGTGAGACCCCATCTCAAAAAAAAAAAAAAAAAGATTCTGACATGCTACAACATGGATGAACCCTGGCGACATTATGCTAAGTGAAATAAACCAGTCACAAAAAACAAATATTGTAAGATTCCTCTTGTATGAGGCATCTAAAGTAGTCAAACTGAGAAACAGAAAGTAGAATAGTGGTTACCAGAGACTGGGGGGATGTGGATATGGGAAGTTGTTTAATGGGCAGAGTTTTGGAGATCTGTTGTACCATAGTACTTAACACTACTGAACTGCACACTTGACAATCGTTACGATGGTAAATGTTATGATATGTGTTTTTACAAGAATTACATTTTTCTTTAAAAAAAGATATTTTTAAAAAGATATTAAAGCCTTTTAGGTATCAGATACTTCACTCACTGCAGGGTAAAATATGATGATGAACCAAATATGCCCAGACCTTGTTCTCTTATGGCTTAACTAAACAAACAACTGTAAGTACTATAAATAATTATAAGCATGCAAAGCATTTTGAAGGGACACATAAGTTTATCTTGGTAACTGTCCACATCCTAGCTCCAAGTTGGATGATAGGTTTACAGATGCACATTATATTGTTTGTAAATAATATAAATAAAGGAAGGATATGCATAAAATAAAAATGGGGTGTGTGCATTATTTAAGACTTTTTCAAAAAAGTAGTCCAGGCGTGGTGGCTCATGCCTGTAATCCCAGCACTTTGGGAGGCTGAGGTGGGCAGATCACCTGAGGTCAAGAGTTCAAGACCAGCTTGACCAACATAGTGAAACCCTGTCTCTACTAAAAATACAAAAATTAGCCGGGCATGGTGGCAAGTGCCTGTAATCCCAGCTGCTCGGGAGGCTGAGCCAGGAGAATCGCTTGAACCCAGGAGGCAGGGGTTGCAGTGAGCTGAGATCGCACCACTGCACTCCAGCCTAAGTGGCAGGGCAAGACTCCATCTCAAACACAAAACAAAAAAGTAGTATGGAATGCTATTAAATACAGAAGGCCCTGATCTAATGTGGGGATTGAGCACGCAAGGGTTAATAAGGGATTTCATATACTTCATTATTTTCATCTCCCTCCCATGGAAAAATAGACTAGACTGATTAATAGGTCTGTGTTAGAAAATTTCCAGTGAAAAATGCAACCTGTGATCTCCGTGCCTCCCCTACAGCCCCACAAGTGACACACTGAAGAGACAATTCTCCCCTTTTCTTTAAGGTCGGCTCAGAGATGAGAGAGCACCCTGGAATGTTCCAAATTAAGTTTCACCAAACATTTCGAAAGTATTCAAAATAAACACACAAGTAAAATAGACTAACCTACGAGTCCAAGATTTCTCATTCCATTTAGAGCTATTAATGGAAAGAATAACTTCGCTGGCCCAGGCAACATAACAGGCACATTTTGATAATGAGAAAGTCCTTTTTGGATCAAACCTAAATTGATGGTACTTCACATATAGTTCAGGGTGTTGAGATGACCACATGGCAGAGTGCCACGGAAAAAGCATTTTGCAGCATGCAAATATGATCAATACAAGCAACAAGAGGAAGATGCAAAATCATGTGATATTAAAGGCCTTGGCTGAGCCCGGGAGCTCATGCCTGTAATCCCAGGGCTTTGGGAGGCCAAGGCACGAGGATCTCTTGAGCCCAGGAGTCTGAAATTACAGTGAGCTATGATCATACCACTGCATTTCCGCCTGAGTGTCAGAGTTAAGTCTCAAAAACAAAAAAAGAAAAATGTAAAGCATTTAGACGACATTTTTTTCTGCGTTTAGTTATTATCCTGGCCAACACTCCAAACCACAGATGTAGGGCAACATCTAATCAAACTTAAGGCAGCTTCCTCCTGCAGGCTTCAGAATGGAGCGCCCCTCAGGCCATGTCAGATACACATGTCTGTACCATTGCCTCTGCTTTTATAGCTCACAAGAGACAGGGAAACCTTTAGCTTGTTCATGTGATTTCAAGAGTCAGGCAGAGGCCGGGCGCGGTGGCTCATGCCTGTAATCCCAGCACTTTGGGAGGCCGAGGCGGGCGGATCACGAGGTCGGGAGATTGAGACCATCCTGGCTAACACGGTGAAACCCCATCTCTACTAAAAATACAAAAAATTAGCCGGGTGTGGTGGCGGGTGCCTGTAGTCCCAGCTACTCGGGAGGCTGAGGCAAGAGAATGGCGTAGACTGGAGAGGCGGAGCTTGCAGTGAGCCAAGATCACGCCACTGCACTCTAGCCTGGGCGAAAGAGCGAGACTCCGTCTCAAAAAAAAAAAAAAAAAAAAAAAAAGAGGCAGAACAAGTGCCCCTTAATATCTGAGTAGGTTTTGCAGGGAGGGGTTTCACTCAGGTCTTGAATATTAAATGGCTGCCCCTTAGAGGGTGTGATTATCCTCTGAAGCCACAAAAGCTGAGCTATATCGGAGAAAAGCAAGGGACCCTTCCTTTCCATATTTGGAAAACCGGGCTTCATTTGTGAGCAGGAGAGAATAATGTGACCAATTTATGGCTGGCTTAGTGTTCTTTTTAAAATAACAATCAGTACTGTGGACTACTAGAGGGATACATGCAATAACAGAAATCCAGTCATCGTATCTAATGACAATTAATTACACAGTCATGTATCCATAACGTTTGGAAACAGCCTAGAAACATATGCTGCATGGTGAGCTATATGTCTGTATTTGTGTTTGGGTGTCTCTGGCCAGCTCATCCATCATAGTGATGATAGACAAGCTGTGTCAAGCCCTGTGTTTTTGCTCTCATTTGCGTCTTTTGCTTCTCATCCTTCTGCAGCAGCCTGGATATCCAATAGAGTGATGAGTGCTGAGCACTCACACGTTCTGACCATCACCTCCCTTCCTACCTTCTCCTTGGTTCACAGGCTTGGGTCACATCTACCCTGTTTATCTTCTGTCTTCACCATGTGGACAAACCAGCTCAGATCCTGGGCTTCCAGGGAAACAGTGTGGTCCACTACAGCAGTGTAGGATCCAGAGCTCTTCCCATTTCTTCCCTTCCCTTCCACTCTCTACCATCAGCTTTTTTTCTGCCCTGCCACTCGCTGAAACTGCTTCATCAGGACAATGGGTGACATATCTAGTTGCCAGCTATAGGCATTTTACGTTCCCCATTTGACCCCTCCACATGCTAAGGTTTCAGCTCTCACCCGAACATCTCTTTTCTTTCAAATATTTCCTTCCTCCTAAGCTCCAGGCCTGTAGCTGCAACTGCCTGCTGGACCCGGATATTTCCCAAAACGTAAAGCATCAACACCAGACCTACCAGCTTCCTCTCAAACTCTCTGCGTCCCTGGCAGGACAAATGGCTCCCCATCCACACAACCTGGTAGATACTGCTGAATACCAGGCCACATCAACTCTTCTCATTGTCCTTCCTGACAGAGCCCTCATTTGTTCAAGTGTCTACTGTCTCCACTCCGGCCCAACTCCAGGGGTGGGCCTGATTTGGTCAAAAGGGTATCCGAGTCCCCCTCACTGTGACTAAATTCTAAATTCTAAGAAAAGTCCATTGACAGACACTCTGAGAAAATAGACATTATTTGTCTGGATGCTGTAATCTGGATATGATACCTAGAATTTCAATTTCTTTTTTTTTTTTTTTTTTTTTTGAGACGGAGTCTCGCTCTGTCGCCCGGGCTGGAGTGCAGTGGCCGGATCTCAGCTCACTGCAAGCTCCGCCTCCCGGGTTTATGCCATTCTCCTGCCTCAGCCTCCCAAGTAACTGGGACTACAGGCGCCCGCCATCTCGCCCGGCTAGTTTTTTGTATTTTTTAGTAGAGACGGGGTTTCACCGTGTTCGCCAGGATGGTCTCGATCTCCTGACCTCGTGATCCACCCGTCTCGGCCTCCCAAAGTGCTGGGATTACAGGCTTGAGCCACCGCGCCCGGCCATAGAATTTCAATTTCAGACAGAGAAAGAAGCCAACTTAGAAAGAGGCACAACAAAAGAGGAAAAAAAGAAACAGGCTGGACGCGGTGGCTCACACCTGTAATCCCAGCAATTTGGGAGGTGGGGCGGGTGGATCACCTGAGGTCAGGAGTTTGAGACCAGCCTGGCCAACATGGTGAAACCTTGTCTCTACTAAAAACACAAAAATTACCCGGGTGTGGTGGCAGCCGCCTGTAATCCCAGCTACTTGGGAGGCTGAGGCAGAAGAGTCGCTTGAATCCAGGAGGCAGAGGTTGCAGGGAGCCAAGATCGCGCCACTGCACCCCAGCCTGGGCGACAAAAGTGAAGCTCCATCTCAAAAAAGAAAAAAAGAAAAAAAAAAAAAGAACTTGGGACTGTGATAACCCATTAAGCTGCTAAGTCCACGACCCAGGGCAAGCCTATTATGAATCCCACATCCATCTTCTATTGTTGGAGATGCTCTCCTTTCTCGTGGTTGATGCTAATTTGGGTTTCTATTGCTCATGGCCAAAAGTCTCTGTGCTCTGTCTCACATCAGATTCACTGAAGAGTCCTGCCATTCCCCACCAATATATATCCCCACTTCACCACCACTACCACGGATCCCCATCCCTACAGCCAAGATCCTAGTCATTCATTGCCTAAACGACTTTAATATGTACCCCTGGTCTCCCCCATCCCAAGATAACCCGATCCTACATCTCAACCTCTCAGGCTAAACTCTGTGTTTTCTTCCTTCAAGGTGCTTACAACTATGTCAAAGTATCCTGTTTACTGGTTTATTGTCTGTCTTCTCATGCTAGAGCACAAGTCCTATGAGGACAGGCAGCTTGGCTCTTTTTTTTTTTTTTTTTTTTTTTTGAGACGGAATCTCGCTCTGTCGCCCAGGCTGGAGTGCAGTGGCCGGATCTCAGCTCACTGCAAGCTCTGCCTCCCGGGTTCACGCCATTCTCCTGGCTCAGCCTCCCAAGTAGCTGGGACTACAGGCGCCCGCCACCTTGCCTGGCTAGTTTTTTGTATTTTTTAGTAGAGACGGGGTTTCACCGTGTTAGCCAGGATGGTCTCGATCTCCTGACCTCGTGATCCACCCGCCTCCGCCTCCCAAAGTGCTGGGATTACAGGCGTGAGCCACCGCGCCCGGCCAAGCTTGGCTCTTTTTTGGGAGGGACAGGATCTCTCTCTGTCGCCCAGGCTGGAGTGCAGTGGCACAATCTCAGCTCACTGCAACCTCTGCCTTTCAGGTTCAAGTGATTCTCCAGCCTCAGTCACCTGAGTAGCTGTAATTACAAGCATGCACCACTATGCCCAGCTAATTTTTTTCTACTACTTTTTGTAGAGGCAGGGGTCTCCCTGTGTTGCTCAGATTGGTTGTGAACTCCTGGGCTCAAGCAATCCTCCTGCCTTGGCCTCCCAAAGTGCTAGGATTACAGGCAGGAGTCACTGCACCCTGCCAACTCTTTTTTTAAACCACTTTATTCAGGGATGATTAACATATCAAAACTGTACATATTGAACATAAACATTTGGATGAGATTCGGGATAAGTATACACTTGTGAAACCATTACCACCATCAAGGCCATAAACATACTTGTCCCCTCGCAGTTTCACTGCACCTGCTTTATGATGATTGCTGCTATTTTTGTGACAAAACACTTCACACATTAAGATCCACTCTCTTAGTAAACTTTTAGTATACAATACTTTTTTTAAAAGAGATAGGGGTCTCATTATGTGGCCCAGGCTGGTTTTCTCAAAGTCTTGAACTCAAGTAATCCTCCCTGCTTCAGCCTTTCTCTATTGCATATTCATGGTGTCCTTGTCAAAAATTAGTTGTCAGCTGGGCCCAGTGGCTCGCGCCTGTAATCCGAGAATTTTGGGAGGCCAAGGTGGGTGGATCACCTGAGATCGGGAGTTTGAGACCAGTCTGACCAATATGGTGAATCCCTGTCTCTACTAAAAATACAAAAATTAGCTGGGCCTGGTGGTGTGTGTCTGTAATCCCAGCTACTTGGGAGGCTGAGGCAGGAAAATTGCTTGAACCCAGGAGGCAGAGGTTGCAGTGAGCAGAGATAGCACCACTGCACTCCAGTCTGGCCGACTGAGTGAGAATCCCTCCATTAAAAAAAAAAAAAAAAATCATTTGTCCATGAGAGGCTGAGGCAGGACGATGGCTTAAGAACACCTCCTTACAAGATACAAGGTCAAGTGCAGTCTGTGGAACGTATGCAGAAAGGATGACAAGAGAAGTGGAAGAGCTAAATTTGTAAGTGAAAATTTCTGACTCTGACATGTTGAAAAAATACTTTATTATAGGCTGGACGCAATGGCTTCCCTGTAATCCCATCACTTTGGGAGGCCAAGGCAGGTGGATCACGAGGTCAGGAGATTGAGACCATCCTGGCTAACACAGTGAAACCCCCTCTCTACTAAAAATACAAAAAATTAGCCGGGCGTGGTGGCAGGCGCCTGTAGTCCCAGCTACTTCGGAGGCTGAGGCAGGAGAATGGTGTGAACCCGGGAGGCGGAGCTTGCAGTGAGCCGAGATCTCGCCACTGCACTCCAGCCTGGGTAAAGCAGCCAAACTCTGTAAAAAAAAAAAAAAAAAAAAAAAAACTTATATATACCCAGAAACGTAAACATAAGTGAACAGCTCAATTAGTATTCATGAAGTGAACATAGTACAACCAACATCCAGACCAAGAAACCGAGCATGAATAGCCAGCCCCCCAAATTTTTCCATTGCTCTCTCCTCCAGTCGCTAGTTCCCCACCTCAACCCCAACCAGGAAGCACTATCCTGTCTTCCAACAGACTGGATTCGTTTTGCCTGCTTTTGTACATTATATGAATAAAATCACACAGTGTACACACTTTTGGATTTGGTATCTTTCTCTCAACATTATGCTAGTGAAATTAATCCACATTGTTGTATGTAGTAGCATATGGGTCATTTTCATTGCTGACGGTCTTCCATTTATTCATCTATTCTTTTGTTGATTGGCATTTAGATTGCTCTGTTTGGGCTTATAACAAATTGTTCTGCTATAAATATTCTTTTTTTTTTTTTTTTTTTTTTTTTTGAGACGGAGTCTCGCTCTGTCACCCAGGCTGGAGTGCAGTGGCCGGATCTCTGCTCACTGCAAGCTCCGCCTCCCGGGTTTACGCCATTCTCCTGGCTCAGCCTCCCGAGTAGCTGGGACTACAGGCGCTCGCCACCTCGCCCGGCTAGTTTTTTGTACTTTTTAGTAGAGACGGGTTTTTTTTTTTTTTTTTTTTTTTTTGAGACGGAGTTTTGCTCTGTACAGCCCGGGCTGGAGTGCAGTGACCGGATCTCAGCTCACTGCAAGCTCCGCCTCCCGGGTTCACGCCATTCTCCTGCCTCAGCCTCCGGAGTAGCTGGGACTACAGGCGCCCGCCACCTCGCCCGGCTAGTTTTTTGTATTTTTAGTAGAGACGGGGTTTCACCGTGTTAGCCAGGATGGTCTCGATCTCCTGACCTCGTGATCCACCCGTCTCGGCCTCCCAAAGTGCTGGGATTACAGGCTTGAGCCACCGCGCCCGGCCGAGACGGGGTTTCACCGTGTTAGCCAGGATGGTCTCGATCTCCTGACCTTGTGATCCGCCCGTCTCGGCCTCCCAAAGTGCTAGGATTACAGGCTTGAGCCACCGCGCCCGGCTATAAATATTCTATTTCATGTCTTCTGGTGAAAATATATAAGCATTTTTGTTGTGTACCTTTCCAGCAGTGGAATGACTGAGTCCTGAAAGTAAGTGTCTGTTTAAGTTTAAAACATATCGCCAGCTGGAGATGGTGGCACACGCCTGTAGTCCCAACTACTTGGGAACCTGAGGCAGGATTGCTTGAATCCAGTTCTGGGCTACAATGGGTTGTGCTGATCAGATGTTTACACTGTGATTAGCACCACGATGGTGACCTTCCAGGGAGCAAAAGACCCGCAAGTTTACCTATGAAGGGGTGAACCGGCCCAGGTCAGAAACGGAACAGGTCAAAACTCCCACGCTGATGAGTAGTGGAATCACACCTGTGAATAGCACTGCACTCCAGCCTGGGCAACAGAGTGAAACCTTGTTTCTTTTTTAAAAAAAAAAAAAGGATACTGCCAAATAGTTTTTCATTTGAGTTCTGGCTGCTCCATTTGTTTGTGTTGGCAACTTAAAAAAACTAGGCCAAAGAAAACATCTGTGGACCATCAGTTGTCACCTCTGACCTAGCGCATCTTCGGTTCTTATGGGAGAAAGATCTTTATAAGGTAAGTCCAAAAGCATAGTGTTCCCTTGCTTAAGACCTTGCAGTATCCCTCAATCTTTGGATAGTGATCGAACTTCACGACCGGCTGCTCTTCTTTTTTTTCTACCTCTTTCCCCTGATCTTTACGTCCATTTTTCATATCTCCATCCCTGACACTTTAAAGGTCTTGGTGGGCTGCCACACTCTAGTAAGTCAGCATGCCTTGAAATATGCTGACCAACCTATGCCGATGGCTTCCCCTTTCTTTACTAGGCCAATTGAGTACTTTCTCTCCCCACTAAATTACTAGACCCAGTGCTTGGGATACAAACCTGGATTATCTCTACCCCAGGGACTTCACGGTGCCTGCCACAAGGCAAGTGCTCAGTGCATGCTTTTGCCACAAACTTGGGTACTCCCTGATGTTGTATTTTTTTAAGGTAATCCATGCAGGTAGGAAAGTGAAAAAAAACACTACACACGAGAAAGGGAAATTTTACCCTCAATCTCCCCAGTTCTCCCCAGAGGCAACCGCTGGTACCACTTCCTTGCGTATTCTTGCTGAGATATACATGGAATGTATAAGGATATATATTCCATCAATGCTATGGAGAAAATAAAACATTCCTCTGGGGGTCCGCGAGTGCTGGAGACGGTCGCGAACGGTTCGCAGGAGCTGCAATCTGAGAGCTGCCCTACTCTGAGCCCAAAAACGACCGTCGTGCACCTGCAGTCCTCAGGGAAATCTGAAGAAAGTTCCACAGCTTGGATTCCCAGCACTTTGGCAGGCCAAGGCGAGAGGGTGCTTGAGCCCAGGAGTTGGAGACCAGGCTGAGCAACATAGTGAAACCCCGCCTCTACAAAAAATACAAAAGTTAGCCGGGCATAGTGGTGCACTGTGGTCCCAGCTACTCGGCAGGCTGGGGTGGGAGGATCGCTGGAGCCGAAGAGGTCGAGGCTGCAGTGAACCGTGATTGCACCACTGCACTCCGGCCTGGATGACACAACGAGACCCTGTCTTAAATAAAAGAAAGGAAGGAAGGAAGTTACACAGAAAGGCCGCCTGCCGTAACTTCGCATCGGAGCCCCAGGTGTGCACCTGGGCGAGTGAAAGCGCAGCAAGCGTCCCGCGCCTGCGCACTGGCCCACGCCGAGCTCTCGTCGGCTCTCCTTCCCACGCCCTCCTCCAACGCCTGCGCACCAGGCCCTGTTTCACGCAGGCCTGCGAAGCTGGAGCCCCTGAATAGCCTTTCTTGCCGACTGAGGCGGGAGGAATTTGCTAGTTCCTGTATCCCTTGTCCTTCTCCCTTCCCAGTCTAAGATACCAACTATAAATGTTCGAACCCAATTCACCCCAGAGGGGAGGGGCCAGATGCCAGTGGCCTGAAGGCGCCCAGGTATCCAGAAGGATTGTGGGTGGGGACCTGCGGTCACGTGGCATGCTCCCGCCAATCACCGCGCAGACCGCACTTCGCAGCTCGGCTTCAAACAAACTACCGTGAGGTCGGAGCGCCACTGGGGCCCCGCCCCCTTCGCCTGGGCCTGGGGCCCCGCGAGACGGCGGGAAGGGGTGGGGGGCGCCCGGGAGGGGGCGGGGCGCAAGGTCGAGTGACGGCCTCTCTCACCTATTCCGGGCGCGGGCTGAGCCCCACAGCCAATGGGCGGGGGCGGGGGGCGGGGGGCGGCCCGGCCGGAGGGGAGGGGGAGCCCGCGGCAGGGGACGCGGGGGGAGGAGGAGGCGGGCTCCCAATCCGGTTCCATCCGGTTCTCCCACCGCCCCCGCTGTGGGTCTCAGCAGCTCGGGCGGCGGGAGGAGTGGCAGCGGCCAGGCAGCCCAGTTTCGCGAAGGCTCTCGGCGCGCCGCGGCCCGCAGGCACCCGGCACGCGCCTTCCCCGCCGCCAGGATGCCCAAGAGGAAGGTGAGCGGTGGCCGCGGCCCGCACACGCCCCCTGGAGCCGCCGTCTGCCGGGCCCCGCGAGGCCCAGGCCCCGCTGCACTCACGGTGGCGACGGGCCCGGGAGGCGCTTGGAGACCGGCGGGCGGGCAGGCGGGCGCTCGGCGGCCGCGGGGGCGGCTGTTCTGGAACGTGCGGCGGCCGGGGGAGCCAAGGGGGCGATTCGAACGGGGCGGCGGGAAGCCGTGACGTCACGCGGCCGGGCATTGTTCTCGGGGCCGTGCGGGCGCGCGAGTCCTGGGGCTGCGGCCCGCCTGCATTCGCCCGTCTTCTTGTCCCCGCAGGTCAGCTCCGCCGAAGGGGCCGCCAAGGAAGAGGTGAGTTCGGAGCCTTCTGCGGGGGGTGGTGGGTTTCCCGTGAGCCGCTGGCCTGCCTGCCTTTCTCGCTGACTCTCCTTTTTCTTTCTCCAAGCCCAAGAGGAGATCGGCGCGGTTGTCAGCTGTAAGTAAAGCCAGCCCCGTAACCGTTTGTTTTTCGCGGGTCGTCCCGGGTAAGGACGTTCAGTGCTACTTTTGCCTTTCAGAAACCTCCTGCCAAAGTGGAAGCGAAGCCGAAAAAGGCAGCAGCGAAGGTAGGCTTCGAAACGCGCATTGGGGTGCAGCGGGGCCTTAGGTACACTGCTCCTTAATGCGGGACTTTTCATTTTGATTAGCTATTTGAGCTTGCTTTATATTTTAATAACTATGGTAAATAACTTTTCTTCTGGTCGGGGTAAAATGTAATGGATATATTCGTCTTGGTTTATAGGACTATATCACACTAATGCTGCTGCAGATGTTAGGAGACTTGGGACGACAAAAAATATTAAATATTAGCAAGTCTGCAAAGGAAATTTATTCTTTGCGTTGCGTACATTGTGGCTGGTGGTTGGCCTTTAATTGCGTGCTTGTACTTCCTCTTTTGAGGATAAAAGATCCAAGTTAGGACTGAGGCAGGGAACGTGTAAGTTTTTATATATACAGTTTCCAAGCCAACTTGGGGAAATCTTAACCTTTTTACGGGGTGGGAATGGGGAGGTCAGAAGTTGTGATCTCTGAGAAAATAACCGCTACTACTCTAAAAGTGTTTTATTAGCAGTTATACAAAACTGTGATTTTGGCTGCTCCCTAATTCGTGATTGCATGATTCGAATTGCAGGTCTGTAGAATGAAGTTGGCTTTGGATATACGTGTGTTTGATAACTTTCAGAGTGGAAAAGCAGAACATGTGTAAAACGTGTATAAACTTTGTGTTTGGATCTAGCATTGAAACCACCATCTGTAAAGCTCTAATGTTCACGGGGTGATTAATTTCTATTCTAAACTTAGGTGAAAGTTTGCTGTTTGAAGTCTCAAAAAATTTTTTTGTTAATGCCTTCACCTCTTTCCTAAAAGTGTAGGTAGAAGTGTAGCACTGCACAATCATCAGAAGAGGCAAGATTAATTTCCTTGACATTGAGGAGTTCTTGGATAATTACTAAATTTGTCCTTGTTAAATAAAGGTATAAAACAAAGATGTTTTTTCTTTTTTAAATTTTGTACAGAGCTGAGTGCAAAAATCTTAACTATGTTTTCTTTAACAGAAAGTTCTGTTTTTGTGATCCTTTTAAAAATAAAGCTTCAAGGAAGGTATGAGAATAGTATTTTTCAAGTTGCAATCTCATTACCAGAAGACAATGTGGTAATTCTCTGTATACAGTTAGAACAGCACGGAAACTTGATGAAGGCCTAAAAAATTAGCTGACCTTGTTTGAAATGTTGGTGTGAGCGGTATATTATTACTTTTTTGATTCTGGGTTGTTGGGGTTTTTTTAAAACTAATTGGCTGAAATATCTGCCTGTTTCCCTCTTTACATTTTTCTTATTTCTTATTTATCTTTGTCCACCTTGAGATCTACTGTAAAGTAAATTTTTTAATGAAAACAGTTCCAAGTTGGACTCTCAGTGGGTTGGGACATCAGATGTAATTGAGAGGCTAACAGGTAAGTCTTCATGTCAGTGTTCGTTGAGGAACGAGCCAATGAGGTCAGCCTTCTCCAAGGAAAAAAGGGCAGAAGGGATTTGTTCATTTTTACATCTAGTTTCTGTAATACACCTTTGACTTCATAGTTGATCAGACTTTAAACAGAAGGTAAGCACTTGGTGTATTGATTTTCATACTACATAGTAGACATGTTTTCAAGGCGTATCTGTTACAGTGTGTCATTTCCCTAGAACTAAATGTTTTGAAGGTCCAAACATTTGGGAAACTTGATTAATTTTGTTTTATTTAGCTTATCAGCTGATAATGGTTACAGGTGGTATTTTTGTTTTATTTAGCTTATCAGCTGATAATGGTTGCAGGTGGTATATTTCAAATTCAGGGTATTACTGTGTATTCTATTTTAACTGTTTCCTAGTTTTGTATTTTTTGTATTGGAATGATTATGAAATTAATGAGAAATCTTTAGAAATCAGTACACAAGTGATTGTGAAACTTCGTGATAGCAATGTGTGTAGTAGCAGTTTTGTCTCAGATACAGTTGTTATTCGAAGGATGTTGAAGTATTAAAAGTCATTATGCTGTCTGTGGAATCCTACTGTTAGTACAGAACACCCTGCAGTGATTTTTGTCTGTGGAATCCTGCTGTTAGTACAGAACACCGTGCAGTGATTTTTGTCTGTGGAATCCTGCTGTTAGTACAGAACACCGTGCAGTGATTTTTCCACCCACGTTAGCATTGAAGTTGTGTGCTTGTCTTTATGGCCCTTTAACTCAAGTAATTGGTCAGTATCCTTATGGGTCTTTTATACCACCCGCTGGGGGCTAAACTAATTTAGCTGCTGTTGCATACTTACTAACAAGAAATAAATGTTAAGCTTTCTTCTCAGTATTGATGGATGGTATCCAAAAGTATTTTTATGTTTCTTTAACATGGCTTAAATTTTGAACTTAACGTGTCAAGTTAGTATGGTCATTTTAAATACCTGTACTTTTCAGATTCTTCAAACACCTATATGAAAATGATAAATTCAAAATTGATTCTTTTAATTCCTCATTATATGATATCAAGGGAGTAACTGTAGCAGGATAGTCAACCTGACCGTACGGCATGGTGCTTTTTTTCAGGTGAATGGTCTTAATGTGAGGGTTAAGGTCTTGTGAGGACAGTATTGTTCAAGTTCACAACAAATTTGGGGATGGGTGGGAATACAGTTGACGAGACTCCTCCGGTATTCGACTTCATTTGTCTTGTCATGTGGAACTGCAGAGAATAGTAGATGATGGCGACAGTGCTGAAGCATAGCTTGGGCTTTAGGATTTGTCATACGTCTAATGAGGCTTGACCTGCAAGTACTGTTAAAATCTCCTTAGCATACGCTGTTTTCCTGATTACTGGGGTGAACCCTAAGTTGTCGCATGTAATAGGTATATCAGCTGTTGTGTGATAGACATTAATGTGACAGCTATTATGGATACAGTCTATACAAAATGAGATCCTTTCATAAGCTTGAAAATTGGGTTTTCACACTAATGTGTGAGATGTCCCTCTCAAACCTTGCTATGAAGTCAGCACCATTGTTTACATTACTTGTCTGACATGAAGGGAGAAAAGTAAAAACAAAATGTAAATAAGGGGTAAAGTTTGTACTTAAAATATATTCTTATTCTATCATAGGATAAATCTTCAGACAAAAAAGTGCAAACAAAAGGGAAAAGGGGAGCAAAGGGAAAACAGGCCGAAGTGGCTAACCAAGAAACTAAAGAAGATTTACCTGCAGAAAACGGGGAAACGAAAACTGAGGAGGTCAGAAGCGTGTGTGTGTTTTCACTCTAAACAGTAGATACTACATTGTACGTTTTTTGTAGCAGATAACAGTATTCTTTATAATATTGAACAAAGTTTTGTACAGTATCCCAAAATGAGTGGACAAATGGTTTATGATTTATCCTATTGGAAAGTAAATACGTAAATGGCTTAAGAGCAAGAAATTTTAATATGCTCAATTTGAGATATAATTTAATCTTTGTTTTGTTTTGATATTCTGGATGTTGCTTTTAAATATATTTTCGAAAGTTTATTACCCTTACTTGCATTTTTCCTGGCATATTTTTCACACTTTCGTTTCTAATGAAAATGTTTTGTTTGTATTTTTCTTTTTTCTTTTTTTTTTTTGAGACGGAGTCTCGCTGTGTCGCCCAGGCTGGAGTGCGGTGGCGCGATCTCAGGTCACTGCAAGCTCCACCTCCCGGGTTCACGCCATTCTCCCGCCTCAGCCTCCGAGTAGCTGGGACTACAGGCGCCCGCCACCTCGCCCGGCTAGTTTTTTGTATTTTTAGTAGAGACGGGGTTTCACCATGTTAGCCAGGATGGTCTCGATCTCCTGACCTCGTGATCCACCCGCCTCGGCCTCCCAAAGTGCTGGGATTACAGGCTTGAGCCACCGCACCCGGCCGTGTATTTTTCTTAAAGGTCTAAATAATATACATAAAGCAAGTAAAAAGACTAGTGTCATTAGTCTTTATTTTTAGAGACAGTGTCTGTTACCCAGGCTGAATCTTTATTGTTTTAAGCTATGAGGAAAAGATGTTTTTTCTTATTAACCAAGCAGTGGGAGTAGAGAAGGAACAAAGAAATGTGTAACAGGTTTTGATTGATTTGTTGTGAACACCACTGTACTCCTCTAGCCTGGAAGCTGTTTCTTAAAAAATAACTGCAAGGTTCAGTTAAGCCAGGCCTCTTTATTTTATGTTTGTTATATTAACTAAGCTAGAAAAGATAAGTAATTTAGTATATTGATTTTTAAATTTTGATATTTAAATTTTGATACCACTTAAGAATTTGATAAATATCAAATTCTTTGATATTAAATTTGATGTTTATCAAATTCTTAAGTTATAAACTTATTCCTAAATTAAGAAATTTACAATCACAGTTTTTTTTTTTAACTTGTATTTCTTAATTCCCTTCTTTGTTTTTTCTTTTTTCTTTTTTGAGATGGAGTTTCGCTCTTGTTGCCCAAGCTGGAGTGCAGTGCTGGGACGGCTCACTGCAACCTCCGCCTCCCGGGTTCAAGTGATTCTCCTGCCTCAGCCTCCCGAGTAGCTGGGATTACAGGCATGCACCCCTATGCCCAACAAATTTTTTGTATTTTTAGTAGAAACGGGGTTTCACCATGTCAGCCAGGCTGATTTCAAACTCCTGACCTCAGGTGATCCGCCCACCTCGGCCTCCCAAAGTGCTGCCATTACAGGCGTGAGCCACTGCTCCTGACTTGTACTTCTTAATTCTAACCATACATCAAATATTGTGTGATAATAAGATAACATTGCTAATCTAGTTCTGATTTTAAAGGAAGAACTTGACCTTCTAGTACATATTATCAAATTACAGTTGGTTCTCTCTTGTTTATAGCTGTGTTCTATTAATATAAGGCTGTCACAAGTATGAAACCGTTTCACATAGGGGAAATACAGGATTGGGTTCCTACAAACCTCTGATCACAACATTTTCATCAACTGATAAATACGTGACTTTGTTACATGTGTATTTCTGTTCAGACATGCCTTAATTAATGTATGTTAAATTTACATGGAACTCACTACCAGTAGCACTGTAATTCGTACCTGAACAAAGCTGTCCAACACATACGTCCTCTGTGTGGCACATTACAGCCTTGAATTTAGCAACATTAGATAGCACTTGGACAAGATGCTAAGGGGCCATTTTAAACAGCAAAATCATCAGTAAAAAGCACAAAGATGTAAAATACGTGGCATTAAGTAGACCAGAAAAACAGTTGTTACGGCATCAGAGCTGACACAAGAAGACAGAGTGACCTCAGCTTGGAATGTACATGTGGTGCAACTCACATTTTTTTGCTGCTCGGTATATGAACATGACCATGGAAGTGCCGCAAGTATTGATTTGGGGTGGGGAGGTGGTTACAAAAGTTTTTTAACAAGAGTAGGTGACTTTACAAATAAAGATTATTGACTTTTGTAAAGACCTGATAGTTGCATATAAATAAAATGACAACGTTTTAAGTGCTAAAGATCTCAATTTCCTTTCTTTTGCAGAGTCCAGCCTCTGATGAAGCAGGAGAGAAAGAAGCCAAGTCTGATTAATACCATATACCATGTCTTACCAGTGGTCCCTGTCTCCCTTCTTGTACAATCCAGAGGAATATTTTTATCAACTATTTTGTAAATGCAAGTTTTTTAGTAGCTCTAGAAACATTTTTAAGAAGGAGGGAATCCCACCTCATCCCATTTTTTAAGTGTAAATGCTTTTTTTTAAGAGGTGAAATCATTTGCTGGTTGTTTATTTTTTGGTACAACCAGAAAATAGTGTGGGATATTGAATTACGGGAGGCTTTGACTGTCTCGGGTGCCAGCTTAACATTCCATAGATGGGGGGTTAGTTTTTATATCCTATAATACAGAGCATATTAAATGGCAATATGGAGTCAGTCCTGCATTTAATGTCTTGAACATTTTATTTTACTTCTATTCTCATGTTTTTTAGTAGAATTGTTTCCTAAAGAAAACCACTCCTTGATCATGGCGCTCCCTGTCGGAATCGTGTGCACTCTGTAACAGCTTTGGTTGTGGTAGTCCTGTTTTCCTGATAACTTTGTTGCTGTGCTGTGAAAGATTACAGATTTGAATACGTAGTGTACATGCTATTCAGTGTGAACTGGTGGGCCATACGTAACAGCTGACCAACATGTGAAGATACTGGTACTTGATAGCCTCTTAAGGAAAATTTGCTTCCAAATTTTAAGCTGGAAAGTCACTGGAATAACTTTAAAAAAGAATTACAATACATGGCTTTTTAGAATTTCGTTACATATGTTAAGAACTGTGTACAAATTGAAATGTCTGTACTGATCCTCAACCAATAAAATCTCAATTATGAAAATATTTTGGAGCACATAGATTAAATTCTGGTGTACATTTTATTTACGGAATTTCCACATTTGAGCCTGGCCAACATGGTGAAACCCTGTCCCTACTAAAAATACAAAAAAAGTAGCTGGGTGTGGTGGCTGGTGCTTGTAATCCCAGCTACTCAGGAGTCTGAGCCAGGAGAATCGCTTGAATCTGTGAGGTGGAGGTTGCAGCGCGTCCAGATTGCACCACTGCATTCCAGCCTGGGCAACAACAGAGTGAGACCCTATCTCAAAAAAAAAAATTCCCTATTTGATCTTACTTTTTGTTTTTTTAAGTGAAATTTTTAATTTTTGTTTAATACAGTCATGGGTCACTACTGACTGGATACAGTCTGAGAAACACATGGTTAGGCAGTTTTTGTGCGTGAACATCATAAAGAGTGTTTACGCAAACCTCAGTGGCATAGCCTATTACATATGTAGCGCTGAATGGTTTAACCTATTACTGCTAGGCAACAGACCTGTACAGCATGTTATGTGAATACTATAAGGAGTTGTAATTGGTAACTACTTGTTTATCTAAAGAGAAGGTACAGTATTACATAATACGGGACCATGATGTGGTTCATTTTTGGTTGATACATGAGACATAACTGCTTTAATACTTGCTATGTCCTTTGAAGTTGCTTGACTTGGTTTAAGGGAAAAACAATCCAATATCCTTTGAATCAAAGCAAATACATAATTCTTAGCTCTTCGTATGAGGTTAAAAAAAGTATCGAGTAGGCCGGGCATGATGGCTCACACCTGTAATCCCAGCACTTTGGGAGGCTGAGGTGGGTAGATCACCTGGGGTCAGGAGTTTGAGACCAGCCTGGCCAAGGTGAGACCCCATCTCTAATAAAAATTTAAAAATTAGCTGGGCTTAGTGGTGGGCACCTGTAATCCCAGCTACTCAGGAGGCTGAGGCAGAATTGCTTGAACCCAGGAGGTAGAGGTTGCAGTAAGCCGAGTTCACACCATTGCATTCCAGCCTGGGTGACAAGTGAAACTTGGTCTCAAAAAAAAAAAAAAAGCTGCAACTAAATCTACTATGGTATGTATTTTCCAGATTTGCTTTCATATACATTGTATTCTCATTTTGCCCTCTAACTATAGTCTTTAGAGGGGGTGTAGGGCAACTGTTGGCTTGGCAACAGTGAAAACGGCCAGAGAACAGCCCTTGCTGAGGTTATCACTAAAGAGGGGTCCTTGGAACAGAATTCAAACCTCTTTACACGTGGTGTGTTTTTTTGCCTATGGGCTGATTAGTAGGCAAGAATCCTTTAAAAACAAGCCCTGTGGGATCATAGATCTCTGCACGGACTGCCAGAGCAGAGTTTATAGGGAATAGTGAGGATACGGTAAAAGCAAATGCAAAGGTTGGTGACGTGGGATGAACTGACCGCAAAGAAGCTTTGATAACCCCTGGGGGATGGGGAAGGACTAGGAGCCACCTGAGCACTGTTGGTCGTTACATGATGGAGGCCTGAAAGGGTGATGAACAGATTTGCCTTTAATTCTGAAGTGTAGGTAGAATAGATGAGTTTTTAAGCCTTTTAACTATAGAACCCATCTGCCAGTGTTTAGTTAGTTGCAATCCCCAAACTTCCCACCCCTGAGAGTGGTCATAGATGTTTTCGAATCACAGATTTTTTCAATCGTTCTATACTCGTTGTAATGACACATTTAAAGAAATCACTAGTTTTTCTTACAAAATAAAACAGGTACAGGGTTTTGGCTTACAGATTAATACCAAAAACATTGTAGAAAAGCATAACGGAAGTACGTTAAGATCCTACCTTGGCCGGGCGCGGTGGCTCAAGCCTGTAATCCCAGTACTTTGGGAGGCCGAGACGGGCGGATCACGAGGTCAGGAGATCGAGACCATCCTGGCCTACACGGTGAAACCCCGTCTCTACTAAAAAATACAAAAAACTAGCCGGGCGAGGTAGCGGGCGCCTGTAGTCCCAGCTACTTGGGAGGCTGAGGCAGGAGAATGGTGTAAACCCGGGAGGCGGAGCTTGCAGTGAGCTGCGATCTGGTCACTGCACTCCAGCCTGGGCGACAGAGCGAGACTCCGTCTCAAAAAAAAAAAAGAAAAGATCCTACCTTGAACTACTCTGTTAGGCTTTTCTACGTTTTTTTGGAGCAAGCCTTGCCTTGTTAAATCTGACCAATTACTCGGGTGTTTGCTAGCCCTAACTGCACATTTTCCTTTTTTTTTTCATCTTACCCACAGGAAGGAACACCTTTTGTTGTTTTTTCTGAGATGGAGTCTCTCTGTCGCCCATGCTGGAGTGCGTGGTGTGATTTCAGCTCACTGCAACCTTTGCCTCCTAGGTTCAAGCAACTCTCTTGCCTCAGCCTCCTGAGTAGCTAAGATTACAGGCGTGCACCACCACACCCAGCTAATTTTTTTGCATTTTTATTAGAGACTGGGTTTCACCATGTTGGTCAGGCTGGTCTCAAACTCCTGACCTGATGATCTGCCCACCTCAGCCTCCCAAAGTGCTGGGATTAGCGGCATGAGCCACCGCACCTGGCCAGGACACATACGTTTACAATAAACCAACTTCAACTGTCAAAGGAAAAAAAGTTTTTTAACTAAGCCGCCCTGGGGGCTGGGTGTGGCAGTCACACCAGTGCTTTGGGAGGCCAAGGTAGGAGGATTGCTTGAGCCTGAGTTCAGAATCAGCCTGAGCAACAGCGAGACCCAGTCTCTACAAAAAATTTTAAAAATCAGCCGAGCATGGTGGTGCATGTCTGTAGTCCCAGCTACTCAGGAGGCTGAAGAAGGATGATCACAAGCCCAGGATTTCGAGGCTGCGGTGAGCTATCATTGTGCCACGGCACTCCAACCTGGGGTACAAAGATCTTGTCTCAAAAGCCACTTGAGGCATGTTTTCTGGGATCAGTACAGAAAGTTAGTTTCTTGCCCTTTAAACAGAGTCGACAATACTTTTGAGTGATGAGAATGGTTGACTGGCTGTACCAGTATCAGACATCTAAAAGTATAAGGAAGAGAACTTCTTATCAGACAGCAATTGGTTGATTAGAAAAACTAGTGAACGAGAACCCTGCATTCTCTTGGCTTCTCAGAGATTGAGCTTGACGTGCGTCAAATGTGGGTTAATCAGGATTTAAGGCACAGATCTTGGTACTTAGTACTTGGATTCTTGGTAATCATGGAGGCCCCCGGGGGAAGTTCTGTTCTGTTGTAGCAGTTTGGGAAATGTGTATAAAAGTCTTGCGGGGTTAGGGATGAGGTTAGGGGGATGGACAGAGGCAGGGATGACAAATAGATGTGTGTCATCATAGGGGAGCAACTAATACTCATTGGAAAAAAAACTCAGGAACTGCAGACAAGCTAAAATCACCCATATTCGCTTACTTAAACAACTATTTAAGTAGCTATTTAAAGATGCATTTTTCTCAGATCCTATTCTATGCTTACATGATTGTACAAAGTGGTATCGTACATCCTATTTTGTAGTCTTTATCATACTGTGACCTTTCTTCTATGTTAATGAATACACTTACACAGCGTTTGTAAGCACTGTGTAGTATTTTATTTCAAGAATATATGATTTGTCAGACATTTAGACTTTTTCGCGTTAACAAGCATTGTAAACTAAAAACTAATCTCTGCTAACCCACACAGATCAACCTAAAGATGTGTCTGCTTATCACAATCCCCGTTTGTTCCAGGAGTTTGCAACAGAAATACTTGGTTGAAACACCAAGTAATTTTGAGAATTAGAATTGAGAATTTCTAAACATTAGGCTTAAATAGATGATGGGAAGCAGCTCATCAATTGGTAACAACTGTTTTTATTTCAAGATTGTGAAAGCTAGGATTACATTTTTTTTTTTGAGATGAAGTCTCTCTCTTGTCCCCCAGGCTGGAATGTGATGGTGCGATCTCTGCTCACTGCAGCCTCTGCCTCCTGTGTTCAAGTGATTCTCCTGCTTCTGCCCCCTGAGTAGCTTGGATTACAGGCGCCTGCCACCACGCCTGGCTAGTTTTTTGTACTTTTAGTAGAGACGGGGTTTCACTACGTTGGCCAGGCTGGTCTCGAATTCCTGACCTCAGGTGATCCACCCGCCTCGGCCTCCCAGAGTGCTGGGATTCGAGGCGTGAGCCACCGCACCCGACCAGGATTACATTTTTTAAAACCTCAAAAAGTATAAAGTAATAAACCATTTAGGGGCCCTGCATGGTGCCTCACGCCTGAAATCCCAGCATTTTGGGAGGCCAAGGTGAGCAGATCACTTGAGCTTGAGGTCAGGAGTTTGAGACCAGCCGAGCCAACAAGCGTAAACCCCGTCTCTACTAAAATACAAAAATTCGCCTGTGGTGGGCGCCTGTAGTCTCAGCTACTCGGGAGGCTGTGAGACTGGAGAATCACTTGAACCCAGGAGGCAGAGGTTGCAGTGAGCCGAGATCTGCCACTGCACTCCAGCCTGGGTGAAAGAGCAAGACTTTGCCTCAAAAAACAAACAAACCATTTAATCCCAGAAGCTAAAAGCAATTATTTTAGACAGAGTGAATTTTCTTCACATGTTTGGTTTTTTCCTTAACTGCAAAAATTTTTTTAATACTTAATAGTTCATCGTGTGGCAAAACCATAATTTGGCCATTACACTTTTTTATAATTGCTCTGTTAGGGATACTACTGCTCATGCCAGCAGCACAGTATACTGAAGCCCCTGTACCAGGCAACCAGTCTCCGTGGCCATCAACGTTTTTGGAAGCAAATAAGAATGGATATTTTTAAAATAATACCTACAAATACAAAACTGAAAGGGAACAAAATGCATAAGAACAAATATTTAGGAGTAAAAGCTCATTTACCTTTGGAGTATTGGACATTTTCTCAGGATTGGATACAAATTCAATTTTAAAAGAAGCTACTATTAAGAAAAAAAAATCGGCAGGGCGCAGTGGCTCATGCCTGTAATCCTAGCACTTTGGGAGGCCAAAGCAGGCGGATCACTTGGGGTCAGGAGTTCGAAACTAGCCTGGCCAACATGGTGAAACCCTGTCTCTACTAAAAATACAAAAAAATTAGCCAGGTGTGGTGGCGGGTGCCTGTAATCCCAGCTACTCTGGAGGCTGAGGCAGGAGAATCGCTTGAACTTGGGAGGCGGAGGTTGCACTGAACCGTGCCACTGCACTGCAGTATGGGCGACAGAGTTAGACTCCATCTGGAAAAAAAAAAAAAAAGAAAAAAAAATCCAGCATAGCTAGTTCCACTTTAGAATTACACATTAGCATGGCTCACGCCTGTAATCCCAGCACTTTGGGAGGCCGAGGCGGGAGGATCACGAGGTCAGGAGATCGAGACCACCCTGGCTAACATGGTGAAACCCCGTCTCTACTAAAAATACAAAAAAATTAGCCGGGCGTGGTGGCGGGCGCCTGTAGTCCCGGCTACTCGGGAGGCTGAGGCAGGAGAGTGGCGTGAACCCGGGAGGTGGAGCTTGTAGTGAGCCGAGATCGTGCCACTGCACTCCAGCCTGGGCGACAGAGCAAGACTCTGTTTCAAAACAAAATAGAAAAAAAAAAAGAAAAAAGAATTACATATTAGCTTCCAGATGCTGATTCCACAAAAATCTTTTCCAGTGGAAAGAAGTAAGTAGATGTTTGAGATTTTTTTGAGGGCATGGAAATACAGTGCCACGGTTAGTGATGGAATTGAGGGGAAACAGCACGCAGCTACCAGACACTCGCTGCGGTGAACGCGGATCGTCATCAGGGCAGGGGACATCATCCGTAGCTCCATTCCACCACCTCTCGGTTGCAAATGAACGTGACCTCACAACAGAAGGAGCTAAGGATATAGGTAACGGGCTTAACTGAAGAGATGATAATACCTTACCCAGAGGGTCAGAGCAGATCAGATGCGGGGCCTGGCAGTGCACCATAAACGTTTGCTTCCCTTCCTGAGTGATTTTCAGAACCTATAATTATTAGATTCCTGCCCGCCCCCCACCCACCTGACAGCAATATATAGTGTTGAGGAAAGCCTTTGAAACTACACCTAATTTAACTTTAAACAGTGCATTCTAATGGGTAACTCGTACTCATAAAGTCTGGCTGTGCTATTTTGTTAGAGAGTGGCTTTTGTTAAGTCCTGCAGTGTTTCCTTACATCCTTAACTGTAAAGATTACTTTTGTGTTTTAGATTTAATCCATAACTGCAAATTGTTAAAAATTTATATATAATTTTATAGAGATTTTATCTCTGAAAAGCACTTAATGTGGTTACTCCTTAGAAAATTCTAATTTAAAAATGTATGAATACTAATAATACATTGAAGTTATGTATGAGAATTTTAAAATACACTAATCTGTTATGCATGATTCATAGAGAAAAAAGATCGACAGTCTTGCATGCTTGGCTGTTTTATATAAGGATGTGGTTGCATATTAAAACGTGCAAGATCGCCATTTCCACCCGTGCCCGTTTAGATTTTCAAAAGAAATATATTTAGGACAGCCTTAACGGTCATCACGTGATTTCTCACTTTCTGCTTCAGTTCTCCTTATTTCATCTATCTTTAAAGACAACATGAATGAAATAGTAAATTCAACAAACTTAACTGAGCTAATATGAATAAAGCAGTCTTGTAGACACCAGGATGGGCAGAGCCTATGTGCTTTGGTAGAGGAGTGCGCTGCTCTCGCACATTTTCAGGTCTCATAAAGGTAGCGTTTCAAATTGTTGAGGAAGAGACCACTCAAAAAAGTTTCAGGTCGGGAGTGGTGGCTCATGCCTGTAATTCCAGCACTTTGGGAGGTTGAGGCAGGCAGATCACCTGAGGTCAGGAGTTCGAGACCAGCCTGATCAACATGGTGAAACCCTATCTCTACTAAAAATACAAAAATTAGCCGGGCCTGGTGGTGTGCGCCTGTAATCCCAGCTACGGGGCAGGCTGAGGCAGGAGAATCGCTTGAATCTGGAAGGCAGAGGTTGCAGTGACCTGAGATCATGCCATTGCACTTCAGCCTGGGAAACAAGAGTGAAACTCTGTCTGGAAAACAAAATAAAATAAAATGTTTCAGTTCAATTGGATATATAAATTAGTTCTCTACTTCACACCACACACAGGAATAAATTTCAGACAGATGTAACAATCCAAATGTAGAAAAACTCTAAAAGCACCAGAGGAAGGTATAGGATAATAGTTGTTTTTTTTTGTTTGTTTGTTTCTTAGGATAATAGTTTTATGCTTATGAAGTGAAGAAGGCCTTCCTTCCTCTGCCAGATAATAAATTCAGAAGCCATAAAGAAAAGGTAGGAGTATTTGACCTCATAACAATTTAAACTTTTATATGGTTGGTTTGTTTTTTAGAGAATGGGGTCTCGGCCGGGCGCGGTGGCTCAAGCCTGTAATCCCAGCACTTTGGGAGGCTGAGACGGGTGGATCACGAGGTCAGGAGATCGAGACCATCCTGGCTAACACGGTCAAACCCCGTCTCTACTAAAAAATACAAAAAACTAGCCGGGCGTGGTGGCGGGTGCCTGTAGTCCCAGCTACTTGGGAGGCTGAGGCAGGAGAATGGCGTGAACCCGGGAGGCGGAGCTTGCAGTGAGCTGAGATCCGGCCATTGCACTCCAGCCTGGGCGGCAGAGCGAGACTCCGTCTCAAAAAAAACCCCAAAAAACCAAAAACAAAAAAAAAGAGAATGGGGTCTCACTGTCACCCAGACTTGAGTACAGTGGGGCAACCATATAGCTCAATACAGTCTCCAACCCCTGGGCTCAAGGGATCATTCTGCCTCAGCCTCTTTCGTCCCCAGTAGCTAAGACTAATGCTGCTCACCTGGCTTGATATGATTTTATGTAAACAAATACCTGGGAAATGTTAGACTGGGAGAAAATGTTTGTGACACATATAAGAAAGGGCTAGATGTCAAACTATAGAAAGAATTCCTATCATCGGCTGGGTGCTGTGGCTCATACCTGTAATCCCAACACTTTGGGAGGCCGAGGCGGGTGGATCACCTGAGGTCGGGAGTTCGAGACCAGTCTGACCAACATGGAGAAACCCTGTCTCTACTAAAAATACAAAAATTAGCTGGGCGTGGTGGCAGGCGCCTGTAATCCCAGCTACTCAGGAGGCTAAGGCAGGAGAATCGCTTGAACCCAGGAGGTGGAGATTGCAGTGAGCAGAAATCATGGCATTGCCCTCCAGCCTGGGCAACAAGAACAAAACTGTGTCTCAAAAAAAAAAAAAAAAGAATTCCTATTGTCAATATGAAAAAGAAAAATTCAATAGAAATATGACCATCAATATGAAAAAAATCTAATAGAAATATTAGCAAATAATATGAAAAGATAATTCACAAAAGAAATATAAATATAAATTCTAATATTTTTGGAGGCCAAGGCGAGAGGATTACTTGAGTCCAAGAGTTTGAGAACAGCCTGGACAACATAGTGAGACCCCCCATCTCTATATTTTGAAAAATTTAAATAAAATAAATATTCTTTTATTGTGGTAAAATATACGTAAAATAAATTGTACCATTTTGGCTGGGCATGGTGGCTCACACCTATAATCCCAGTACTTTGGGAGGCTGAGGCGGGAGGATCACACAAGACCAGGAGTTTGAGAGCACCATGGGTAACATGGCAAAACCCCATCTCTACTAAAAATACAACAAATTAGCCTGGTGTGGTGGCGGGCGCCTGTAATCCCAGCTACTTGGGAGGCTGAGGCAGGAGAATCGCTTGAACCTGGGAGGTAGAGGTTGTAGTGAGCCAAAATTGTGCCACTGCACTCCAGCCCGGGCGATAGTGCGAGACTCCGTGTTGAAAAAAAATTTTTTTTTTGAAACCAAGGGGAGAATAGTTCGAATAGTTCAGATTGGGAGTTTTGTGTGTGTGTGTGTGTGTGTGTGTGTGTGTGTGTGTGTGTGTGTGTTTTTCAGTTCAGAACTGAGCTAGAGAGCTTCCAAAACAACAACAAAAAATGTCAAGAGAATGAGGTTTCCCTCTGAAGGTCATCTGGGCACATTTCTCAGTGGGTGTGGTGGTCCTGAACAAAAGAAGTTTGGACCTTCTCTGGAATCATTTCAACCCCTTAGCTGGCCATGAATCAGAGTATAAGACACTGTAAAGAGCGGGAGCCCAACTCAGAACGCTGAATTGAGTTGTGGGTGACGTGAAGCTGCTTATTTTAGCAGCATCACTGTAAACAAAATGCAGGTTCAGTCACTTGCTGCTGGCAGAGGTCAGTTAACCAGAGTGAGGTCTGGTATAAAGACCAGCAGAGGCTTTTTTGGGTTTTTTGTTGTTGTTGTTGTTTGTTTTTGTTTGTTTTGTTTTGTTTTTGAGACAGAGTCTCGCTGTGCCACCCAGGCTGGAGTGCAGTGGTGCGATCTTGGCTCACTGCAACCTCCACTTCCCAGGTTCAAGCAATTCTCCTGTCTCAGCCTCCTGAGTAGCTGGAACTACAGGTGCGTGCCACCATGCCTGGCTAATTTTTGTATTTTTAGTAGAGACAGGGTTTCGCCATATTGGCCAGGCTGGTCTGGAACTCCTGACCTCAGGTGATCCGCCGCCTCAGCCTCCCAAAGTTTTAGGATTATAGGCGTGAGCCACCGCGCCCAGCTAGTAGAAGCTTTTAAAAAGGGACTTGGCACCGGGTGCAGTGGCTCATGGTGGTCTAGCTGGTGCCATTGTGGGCACAGCTAGGTTGTAAAGTAGCCATTGTCTCGAGAGGCTCTCAAGGTGGGAGAGAGTTCTGTTGCAGGCACATTTTACATTGTAAATTGACTGTTGTCTCTCAAGGCTATCTCCCAGTGGCAGAAAGTTCCAGCTCTGGAGCCTCTAAGTAAGCACACAGTTGGATAAGCTTGCCCTGTAGGGAGTGTCTGGTGAAGGGAAGGTCAAGGTTATAAATGCATTCCTAAAGACATAAGTAGGAAGTGGAGAACAGGGGAAAAGGAGGAAAGAGAAAAGAAAATAACATTTTAAAAATAACTCATTTTCTTTATCAGAAAAATAGGGGTACTCTGTTACATCGCTAATCTGTTGATAATTGGCAAGGTTTCTAAAAAGCATTTCTCAGTCAACTCTTGACGATCCATGCCTTTGCAGGCAAGAGGAACAGTATGTCACAAAAAAGTTTGTAATTAAACCGCAGTGTGGCCTCTGCGTTTGAATATGGACATCTCAGTGTCGGCTGAGTCGTAGCTCCTTTTGGATTAAAGGCTCTAGGAAAAGATCTTCAAGTTGCCAGAAAAATGTTCTAAAGGATGAATTGGGAAGCATTCAAGGAGATGGAGGCCACTAGAGAAGAATCTGTTGCAATCCCTTGATGTCCTGTGATCACTCTCTCTCCTTTACTCTTTCCTAAATCCCTCCAAGAAATTCCCTTTGTTTCACCAACAAAAAGCTCTGGGCCGGGCGCAGTGACTCACGCCTGTAATCCCAGCACTTTGGGAGGCCGAGGCAGGCAGATCACGAGGTCAGGAGTTCAAGACCAGCCTGGCCAACACAGTGAAACCCCGTCTGTACTAAAAATACAAAAATTAGCTGGGTGTGGTGGCGGACGCCTGTAATCCCAGCTACTCGGGAGGCTGAGGCAGGAGAATTCCCTGAACCCGGGAGGCAAAGGTTGCAGTGGGCCAAGATTGTGTCACTGCACTCCAGCCTGGGCGACAGAGCTAGACTCTGTCTCCACTCCAAAAAAAAAAAAAAAAAAGCTCTGAACTGGCTTCACATGGCTGAGGATGACGTGACGTGAGGCTTTTGATCTCCAAAGATTCTCTCTTTTTTCTTTTTCTTTTTCTTTTTGAGATAGTCTTGCTCTTGTCACCCAGATTGGAGTACAGTGGTGCAATCTCGGCTCACTGCAACCTCAGTCTCCCAAGTTCCAGTGATTCTCCTGCCTCAGCCTCTGGAGTAGCTGGGATTACAGGCATCTGCCACCACACCTGGCTAATTTTTTGTGTGTTTTTAATAGAGATGGGTTTCACCATGTTGGCCAGGCTGGTCTCAAACTCCTGAACTTAAGTGATTCATCCACTTCGGCCTCCCAAAGTGCAGGGATTATAGGTGCAAGCCACTGTGCCTGTCTCAAAAATCCTTTTTTAAATAGAGATGCCAGTTAGATTCTACAATTTATATTTTTACTATAGTGGCTTTGTTCTGTATATTTCTATCCAGCTACCCATTCTTCATCAATTCACCTTATCATTATCATTATTATTATTATTTTTATTATTATTTTGAGAAGGAGTCTCTCTCTGTTGCCCAGGCTGGAGTGCAGTGGCGCGATCTTGGCTCACTGCAACCTCCGCCTCCCGGGTTCAAGTGATTCTCTGCCTCAGCCTCCCGAGTAGCTGGGATTACAGGCACCAACCACCACATCTAGCTAATTTTCGTATTTTTAGCAGAGACGGGGTTTCACCATCTTGGCCAGGCTGGTCTTGAACTCTTGACCTCGTGATCCACCTGCCTTGGCCTCCCAAAGTGCTGGGATTACAGGAGTGAGCCACCGCACCCGACCCACCTTATTTTCCATTTATTTATTTATTTATTTTTGAGACGGAGTCTCGCTCTGTCAACCAGGCTGGAGTGCAATGGCGAGATCTTGGCTCACTGCAACTTCCACCTCCCAGGTTCTAGTAATCCTCCTGCCTCAACCTCCCAAGTAGCTGGAATTACAGGCACCTGCCACCATGCCTGACTAATGTTTGTATTTTTAGTAGAGATGAGGTTTCACCATATTGGTCAGGCTGGTCTTGAACTCCTGACCTCAGATGATCTACCTGCCTCAGCATCCCAAAGTGCTGGGATTATAAGTGTGAGCCACTGTGCCTGGCTTGTTTTTCATTTATTTTAAAGTAAATCGCAGGCACCAGTACACTTCCCCCTAATAATTCAGCATACACATTATTATTTAAAGTTCGATATTTGTTTATGGTTCTATTTTTTTTCCTTCAGAGGTAAAATTTGCATCTGATAAAATGTACAAATCTCAAGCTTCCTGTTTGATAAGAGGCACCTGTGGCCGGGTGTGGTCGCTCATGCCTGTAATCCTAGCACTTTGGGAGGCCAAGTTGAGCAGATTACTTGAGGTCAGCAGTTCCACACCAGCCTGGTCAACATGGCGAAACCCCATCTCTATTAAAAATACAAAAATTAGCCAGGTGTGGTGGGGCACACCTGTAATACCAGCTACTCGGGAGGCTGAGGCAGGAGAATCACTTGAACCTCTGCAGGAGGCGGAGGTTGCAGTGAGCTGTGATTGTGTCGCTATACTCCAGCCTGAGCAGGAGTGAGACTCTGTCTCAAAAAAAAAAAAAAAAAAAAAAAATGCACCTGCCTACCCAACACCTCATCAAGATAAATTGCCAGCACCCTCAGAAAGTCTCTCATGCCCCTGCCCACTCGATTCTTGCCCCCAACCCTTGTGTCTTCACTTTTTCCAGCATAGATTAGTCGTGCCTGTTCTAGTTGTGCCTGCATATAGATGGAATCATGCAGTGTGTACTCTTCTTCCACTCAGAAGAACGTTTGCTTGCATCAGTGGTTCATTCCTTTTCACTGGTGAATAGGCTACAACTTGTTTATCCGTTCTCCTATTGATGGATATCTCGGCTGGGCTGGTTTTTTGTTTGTTTGTTTGTTTCTTGTTGTTTTGTTTTGTTTTTTGGCTATTAGAAATAAAGCTGCAATGAACATTACATTCTGGTACAAAGAGGGGTTTTTTTGTGAATATATTTTTATCTATCTTGGATAAATATGGTACAATATTGAGCTCCTGAGTTTCCATAATTATGGACAAAATTGGACATGGTGTATTTCGATAGAAAGTTAAAAATTTGGCTACTATTAATAAAAACTCTTTGCTATAGCCAAAAAATACCAAGAAAGATGATCTTTTTCCAAGCAAGACCAGCATGAATGCATGAACACTGTGTTCCTATTATGGATCAGACACACTTGAGAACAGCCTGAGTTTAAACAGTGTGAGAATATACCTTCCTGACTAGATTGGAGGGACTTGTCTCCTCTTCCCACTTCTTCATCCTCAGAGCTTGGAACAACACTAGCACATAATAGACATTCAATAACCACTTGTTGAGTGAATTAAAGATCTGTGTACCAGTTACTCAGGCAGGCCTGGGAGAGACATAACCTAAATGACGTATTTGAGGAACACCTGCCCAAACGTGTTTTTACGTCTTCTGGGCCCTAGACAATGACTGAGGCATTGGGATCTTGATCTAAGCATTCCAGTTTTCAGAATCGACAGGGAAATTTGGCAGTACCTATTAAATTAAATGTGGTATTTCCTATATCCTGGCAATGCCATTCTTCAGTGTTTACCCTAAAGAAGTACAAGAGTACAAGGAGACAGAGACAAAGATGTTAATGGCAGAATTGTTTGTAATGATGGAAATTGAAAATAGTCAAATGTCTCTCAACTGGCATCAACAACTTCTGCTTCCTAGGCTCTTTCCATTCACTATATCTTTTTTTTTTTTTTTTTTTTTTTTTTTTTTGAGACGGGGTCTCGCTGTGTCTCCCAGGCTGGAGTCCAGTGGCGTGATCTCGGCTCACTGCAAGCTCCGCCTCCCGGGTTCACGCCATTCTCCCGCCTCAGCCTCCCAAGTAGCTGAGACTACAGGCGCCCACCACCACGCCCGGCTAGTTTTTTGTATTTTTAGTAGAGACGGGGTTTCACCATGTTAGCCAGGATAGTCTCGATCTCCTGACCTCGTGATCCACCCGCCTCGGCCTCCCAAAGTGCTGGGATTACAGGCTTGAGCCACCGCGCCCGGCCTCCATTCACTATATCTTTAATGCTTTGGGGACCCCTTGGAAAAAAAAAACATGAAAATAAAAACTTGTACTCTCATTCTCAAGTAAATTCTGCAAGAACTGTGAATGCTTTTCTTATAAATAAATCAAAAGGTTGTGACAAATGGAGCATATTATATATGTAAAATTCCAGGGAGCGATCTTGGTTTAAAAATCATGCCAGCGGCTGGGCATGGTGGCTCATGCCTATAATCCCAGCACTCTAGGAGACCGAGGTGGGCAGATCATTTGAGGTCGGGAGTTCAAGATCAGCCTGGCCAACATGGCGAAACCCCATCTCTACTAAAAGTACAAAAATTAACCAGGTGTGGTGGCGTGCACCTGTAATCCCAGCTGCTTGGGAGGCTGAGGCAGGAGAATCACTTGAACCTGGGAGGCAGAGGTTGCAGTGAGCTGAGATTGAGCCACTGCATTCCAGCCTGGGAAACAAAGCAAGACTCTGTCTCAAAAAAAAAAAAAAAAAAAAAAAAAACCATGCCAACTTGCTACTGGTTCAATTTCACTACTAGAAAAACAGCTGTCCTGGGAACATACTTGATGCAACTGAATCATACACTAGAAATTGTTAAAATGGTAAATGTCTATGTTGTGTATACTTAACCATAATAAAAAACAGGATCCGTTGCCTTGTCAATTAATCCCACCTAGAGCAAGGTGAGGTGGCTAGGTCATCTCTGCCTGAGGAAAAGCACGAGATATCTCCTACTTTATTTTATTTTATTTTATGTATGTATGTATGTATGTATTTTTTAAGAGACAGGCGCTTGCTCTGTAGCACAGGCTGGAGTGCAGGGGCGCAATCATAGCTCACTGCAGCCTTGAACTCCTGGCCTCAAGTCACCCTTCCGCCTCAGCCTCCTAAGGAGACTGGGATTAGAGGCACATGTTACCATGCCCGGCTAATTTTTAAAATGTTTTTGTAGAAACAGAGTTTTGGTAGGCTACCTAGACTGACCTCAAACTCTTGACCTCAAATGATGCTGCTGCCTCAGCCTCCCAAAATGCTGGGATTGCAGGCATGTACCATATACCCATCCCTCCCTCCCACCTTTCACGGCACTCTTGGTTGTGGGCAAAGCCCTCTTTCCGTTATCTCAGAAGCCTTCATACAGTATTCGTTGTTCATAATTGTAAAAACTGTAAAAAACAAAACAAAACACACCAAAAACCAAACAGCTAGAAACCACTCAGACATCCAACCACAAGAGAATGGATTAATACATTGCGGTCTCTGTGACCAATGGCATATTAAACTACTTCAAAATGAATGAATCACAGCCACGCCCAACAGGAATGAACCTTTGAAACAATTCTGTATTGAGTGAGAACATTTTGAGAAAAGATGCTTCCAACCCTTCCCCTGATCACGCTCTGTCCTTTGCTCCGTGCTGTGTCCCACGGGCTGAATCCAACAGACTGCTGCACTGGGGGCTTCCTGCAGCTGAGCTCCAGCCAGATTCTCCCAACAGGAGACACCAGCAGGGCCAAAGAGACCCTGGAGTATCTCTCCCCTGCTAGAGCTGTACTGGCAGTGGCTGCACAGCTGCGGCTCCCAGTGGACCTCCTCAGCCAGTGACATAGTGACCCAGCTCTCAGGGCACAGGTGCGCACCCTGGCTCCATCAGGCCTAGGGTGGTCACGGCTTTCCACAGCTGCTCATCCCTGGGAGCTTCAATTACGCCTGGTTGGTTTCCTTAACTTTGGCCACAACTTGTAGTTTCTTCAACACAATCTCTTCCTTGGAAGCATAAGAATGAACTTTCGTTTTCTGGCTGACACAATCTACATATGAATGATCCCCAGTGCAGTGGCACCATCATAGCTCTCTGCAGCCTCCTCCTCCCAGGCTCAAGTGATCCTCCTGTCTCAGCCTCCTGAGTAGCTGGTGCAGGTCACCAGCCTGGATACGTTTTTTTGTTTTGTTTTGTTTTGTTTTTAGTTTTTTTGTGTAGATAGGCTCTTGCTATGTTGTCCAGGTTGGTCTGCAAATCCTGGCCTCAAGCAGTCCTCCTGCCTTGCTCTCCCAAAGCACTGCAAATACAGGCTTGAGCCACTGCACCTGGCTGATTCCATTCTCACCAAACTCAAAACCAAGGAAGCTAAACAATATGTTATAAGGGAATGCTGCATATCTAGTAAAACTACTCATAAAAAGCAAAGCGAGATTCTGATATACATAAAGTTCAGGTCAGTGGAGACCTCTGGGGACCAGCTGGGGAGTGCTATAGAAAGGGCAGCTTCAGCCGGGCGCAGTGGCTCACGCCTGTAATCCCAGCACTTTGGGAGGCCGAGGTGGGCAGATCACCTGAGGTTGGGAGTTCAAGACCAGACTAGCCAACATGGTGAAACCCTGTCTCTACTAAAAATATGAAAATTAGCTGGGTGTGGTGGCACACGCCTATCATCCCAGCTACTCAGGAGGCTGAGGCATGAACATTGCTTGAACCTGGGAGGTGGAGGTTGCAGTGAGCCGAGATCGTGCCACTGCACTCTAGCCTGGGCGACAGAGCAAGACTCCATCTCAGAAAAAAAAAAGGAAAGGGCAGAAGGGCAGCTTCAACGATGTTGATGGTGTTCTAATTGTTACATCAGATGCTGGCTTCAAAGGAGTTTATTTTAATATTGAGTGTTTACCTTACATCAACATTACATATATTATTTTGGCCAGGATTCTCACACCTAGAATCCCAGCACTTTGGGAGGTGGAGGCTGGAGGATCACTTGAGGCCAGGAGTTTGAAACGAGGCTGGTCAATATAGCAAGACCCCTTCTCCTCAAAAGAAAAATTAATAAATTAAGCAGGTGTGGTGGCACACACTTGTAGCCCCAGCTGCACGGGAGGCTGAGGTGGGAGGATGGCATGAGCCCAGGAGTTTGAGGTTGCAAAGAGCTGTGATCGCACCACTGCATGCTAGCCTGTAAAAAAAATACATTACAAAATAAAGAATAAACAAAAACAAAATTAAAACATTAAAAATACATTACACACATGCTTTTATATGAATGAATTTTATTTTATTTTATTTTATTTTATTTTTTTGAGACGGAGTCTCGCTGTGTCGCCCAGGCTGGAGTGCAGTGGCCGGATCTCAGCTCATTGCAAGCTCCGCCTCCCGGGTTTTTACGCCATTCTCCTGCCTCAGCCTCCCGAGTAGCTGGGACTACAGGCGCCGGCCACCTCGCCCGGCTAGTTTTTTTTGTATTTTTTAGTAGAGACGGGGTTTCACCGTGTTAGCCAGGATGGTCTCGAACTCCTGACCTCGTGATCCGCCCGTCTCGGCCTCCCAAAGTGCTGGGATTACAGGCTTGAGCCACCGCGCCCGGCCTATGAATGAATTTTAAAAGTTAAAAAAGTATGAGGGGGGCCAGTCACTGTGGCTCATGCCTCTAATCCCAGCACTTTGGGAGGCCAAGGTGGATGGATCACCTGAGGTCAGGAGTTTGAGACCAGTTTGGCCAACATGGTGAAACCCCATCTCTATTAAAATTACAAAAATTAGTGGGGTATGGTGGCGGGCGCCTGTCATCCCAGCTCGGGAGGCTGAGGCAGGAGAATCGCTTGAATCCGGGAGGCGTAGGTTATAGTGAGCCAAGATGGGCGAAACTCTGTCTCAAAAAAAAAAAAAAAAAAAAAAAAGTCTCACAAGCAGAAGACTGAAATGAACCTCATAGCATAACACTAGGCAATAAGGCATTTGGTACAGCCCTGAGGCAGGAGAAAAGCCCTTAGGCAAATTTCTAGGTTATTTGATTCCCCAAAATGTCCAACTCATTGCTACTTTAAAGTCAGTTTACCGAAGCGTAATTTACATACAATAAAATTCTCTCTCTCTTTTTAAAAAAATTCTCTCTTTTTAGTAAACAGTTTGATGAGTTTTGACAAACACAGCGATGCCATCACAATCAAGATCTAGAGGATTTCAATTACCCCCAAAACATTATCTGACACCACTTTGTAGTCAGCCCCTCCCTCCACCCCAGCCCCTGGCCAGCACTGGCCTATTCTCTGTCGCTAGAGTTTTGCCTTTGTAAAAATGTCATGTATATGGAATGATTATGTGTGTAGCCTGCTGAGCCTGGCTTCTGGGACAGAGCATGATGCTTTTGAGAGTCATCCATGTTGCTGTGTGCACCATGGGTTCATTCTATTCCAGAGCAGCATTGCTTTACGTGGATGTACCACAATTTATTTATCCGTTCACAAGTTAAAGAACATTTTGATTGCTTCCAGTTGTTGATGATTTCAGGACTAAGACCCTTACAAATAAATATTCATATACGGGTTTTTGTTAAAAGATGAATTTTCATAGTTTCCCATTTAGGAGTGAACCATGGGTCCTGTTTCATGTAGGAAGTATGGGCCCACCAGTATGAGTGAAGTATAGGTGGATCCTAGGGTGTGTTGGTGGTTGCCGAGGCAACCCTCAGGCATGGTCACTTGCCAGAAGGACTCACAGAATTCAGAAAAGCTGTTAAACATAATTATGGTTTGTTACAGTGGATTATACAGACTAAAATCAGCACAGCGAAGAGGTTCATAGGGTGTTGGCTAGGAGAAACCAGGTGCAAGCTTCCTGTTGTCCTCTCCCAGCTGGCTCCCGTAGACAGCCCTTAATTCTCCCAGTATTGCCAACCAGGGAAGCTCACCTGAGCCTTGATGGCCTATATTTTTACTGGGAGTGTGTTATTCTGTTCTTGCATTACTATAAAGAAATAAAGAGGCCAGGTACAGTGGCCCATGCCTGTAATCCCAGCACTTTGGGAGGCTGAGGCGGGTGGATTACCTGAGGTTAGGAGTTCGAGACCAGCCTGGCCAACATGGTGAAACCCCATCTCTACTAAAAATACAAAAAAATTAGCCAGGTGTGGTGACGGGTGCCTGTAATCCCAGCTACTCGGGAGGATGAGGCAAGAGAATCGCTTGAACTGGGGAGGCAGAGGTTGCAGGGAGCCTAGATCACACCACTGTACTCTAGCTGGGCAACCGAGTGCAACTCTGTCTTAAAAAAAAAAGAAAAGAAAAGAAAGAGACTGGGTAATTTACAAAGAAAAGAGGTTTAATTGGCTCACGATTCTGCAGGCTGTACAGAAAGCATTATGCTGGCATCTGCTCGGCTTCTGGGAGGCCTCAAGAAACTTTCGATCATGGCGGAAGGTGAAGGGGAAGCATGCACATCTTACATGGCCAGAGCAGGAGCCAGAGGGACAGAGGGGAAGTGTTACCCACTTTCAAACAGCCATATCTCATAGAACCAGATCTGTCACAAGAACAGCACCAAAAAGATGGTGCTAAAGCAACAGTCCCCGATATTTTTGACACCAGGGACCTGTTTTATGAAAGACAATTTTTCCACAGATGGGGTTGGGGAGTGGTTGCGTGATGAAACTGTTCCGCCTCAGATCATCAGGCATCAGTTAGATTCTTATGAGTGAACAACCTAGATCCCTTGCACGCACAATTCACAACAGGGCTCGTGCTCCTATGAGAATCGAATGCCGCTGATCTGACAGGAGGCGGAGCTCAGGCGGCAATGCTGGCTCACCTGCTGCTCACCTCCTCCTGTGTGGCCTGGTTCCTAACAGGCCATGGACTGATACCGGTCTGTGGCCCAGGGGTTGGGGACCCCAGTGCTAAACCATTCATGAAGGATCCACCTCCTGTGATCCAATCACCTCCCACCACGCTCCACCGGCAACATTGGGGATTACAACTGAACATGAAATTTGGATGGGAGGCCGGGTGCGGTGGCTCATGCCTGTAATCCCAACACTGTGGGAGGTTGAGGCAGGTGGATCACCTGAGGTCAGGAGTTGACCAACCCCGTCTCTACTAAAATACAAAATTAGCCAGGCGTGGTGGTGCACGCATATAATCCCAGCTACTTGGGAGGCTGAGGCAGGAGAATTGGTTGAACCCAGGAGGTGGAAGTTGCAGTGAGCCAAGATCGCACCATTGCACTCCAGCCTGGGCAACAAGAGTGAAACTCCGTCTTAAAAAAAAAAAAAAAAAAAAAAAAAAGAAGAGATTTGGGTGGGGACACAGATCCAAACCATATTGGGGATTGGTCACTCAGGCCTGCAGCACCCATGGGACTGACCTTAGCTTCTCAGATCCCAGCCCCAGGAAGTTCCCAAGGACTCTCATCACGCAGGAGATGCCAAGGTCTCGGAGGTCACCTCCCAGAAGCTGGGCCAAGGGCCAGCCCTAAAGACTGGCAATATGCAAGATTTGAGCAACCCAGGCCTACAGAGTTAACCTTTTTGCCACATAACATGAGGGTGTGTTTAACTTTATGAGAAAATGCCAAACTGTTCTTCAAAGTGGCTCTACCATTTTGCATTCCCACTATCAATGTAGGAAAGTTCCAGTTGCTCTATACCCTTGCTATAATTAGTTTTTATTGTTGTTGTTTTACATTTCAGCCATACTAACATGAGTGTAGTGGTATCTATTGTGGTTTTAGTTTGTATTTTTCTAATGATGAATGCTGTTGAGATTTTTTTTTTTTTTTTTTTTGAGACAGATTCTCAGCTCCCTGCAACCTTCACCTCCTGGGTTCAAGCAATTCTCCTGCCTCAGCCTCTCAAGTAGCTGGGATTACTGGAGCCCACCACCACGCCTGGCTAATTTTGTGTTTTAGTAGAGATGGGGTTTCACCATGTTGATTAGGCTGGTCTCGAACTCCTGACCTTAGGTGACCCACCCACCTCAGCCTCCCAAAGTGCTGCAATTACAGGCGTGAGCCACCACACCCAGCCTATAGCTGCTGAGCATTTCTATGCATTGCTTTGTCATTCTTGGTGAAGTATCTATTCACTCTTGGCCATTTAAAAAATTGGTTGTTTGTTTACTTACCATTCTTCATGTATTTGAGACACAAGTCCTGCTAAGACATGTGTTTCTTGGGTTTTTTTTTTTTTTTTTTTTTTTTTTTTTTGTTGAGATGGAGTCTCACTCTGTCACCCAGGTTGGAGCGCAGTGGTGCAACCTTCGCTCACTGCAACCTCTGTACCCCGGGTTCAAGAGATTCCCCTGCCTTAGCTTCCCCAGTAGTTGGGATTACAGGTATGTGCCACTACGCCCGACTAATTTTTGTATTTTTAGTAGCGATGAGGTTTCACCATGTTGGCCAGGCTGGTCTCGAACTTCTGACCTCAGGTGATCCACCCACCTCAGCCTCCCAAAGTGCTGGGATTACACGCGTGAACCACCGCGCCGGCCGAGACATGTGTTTCATAAATATTTCTCAGTCTAAGGTTTGTCTTTTCATTTGCATAACTGTCTTTCAAAGAGCTTTACCTTTTCACTTTGAAGTTGGAGGCAGACAGACTTTAAGACAGCCTCCAGTGATCCCAGGATCCCGGCATTCTCGCGCTTGTGTAATTCCCTCTCCTTGAGAGTGGGCAGGGGTGTGACTTGCTTCTAACCATCAGAATACAGCAAAGGTGATGGGGATGTCACTTTGTGAGTATGTTACATATGATTGTAACTTTGTCTTGCTAGGAGACTTTATCCTCTTCTTGGCTTGTGTGGTTTGATAAAACATGTGGCAGTGTGAGAGGAAAAATGTTTAGAAACTGAGAACAGCCGGCCGAGTGTGGTTGCTCATGCCTGTAATCCCAGCACTTTGGGAGGCTGAGGTGGGTGGATCACCTGAGGTCAGGAGTTCAAGGCCAGCCTGGCCAACATGGCAAAACCCAGTCTTCACTAAAAATACAAAAATTAGCCGGGTGTGATGGCGGGTGCCTATAATCCCAGCTAATTGGGAGGCTGAGGCGGGAAGAATCACTTGAAGGAGGTTGCAGTGAGCCGAGATGGCGCTGTTGCATTCCAGGCTGGGTGACAGAGCAAGACTTTGTCTCAAAAAAAATAAATAAATAAAATAAAAAAGACACAAAACAGCTTCTAGCTAACAGCCAGCCAGGAACAGAGGCCCTCAGGCCAAAAGCCTTCAGGAACTGAATTCTGCTGAAGACCACGTGAGCCTGGCCTGGATTCTTCCTCAGTTGTGCATTCAGATAAAACTCTAGTCCTGGCCCACACTTTGAGCAGGCTTGAGAGAGATTCTGAGGCAGAGGACTCAGTTGAGCCATATCTGGACATCTGATCCACAGACACTGTGAGATAATAACTGTGTTTGTGTTTATTTTATTTTATTTTATTTTAATGTTAAAACAAGGTCTTTCTCTGTTGCCCAGGAAGGAGTTCAGTGTTGCAATCTTGGCTAACTGCAACCTTCACTTCCCAGGTTCAAGCAATCCTCCCACCTCAGTCTCCTGAGTAGCTGGGACTACAGGCATGTGCCACTATGCCCTGCTAATTTTGTGGGGGTGGGAATGGAGTCTTGCTCTGTCGCCCAGGTGGGAGTGCACTGGTGCAATCTTGGTTCACTGCAACCTTTGCCTCCAGGGTTCAAGTGATTCTCCTGCCTCAGCCTCCCGAGTAGTTGGGCTTACAGGTGTGCACCACCACATCCTGCTATTTTTTTTGTATTTTTAGTAGAGGTAAGGTTTCCCCATGTTGGCCAGGCTGGTCTCAAACTTCTGACCTCAAGTGATAAACCCACCTTGGCCTCCCAAAGTGCTGGGATTACAAGCCTGGCCCCTGCTAATTAAAAAAAAAAATGTTTTAGGCCGGGCGCGGTGGCTCAAGCCTGTAATCCCAGCACTTTGGGAGGCTGAGATGGGCGGATCACGAGGTCAGGAGATCGAGACCATCCTGGCTAACACAGTGAAACCCCGTCTCTACTAAAAATACTAAAACTTAGCAGGGCGAGGTGGCAGGCGCCTGTAGTCCCAGCTACTCGGGAGGCTGAGGCAGGAGAATGCTGTGAACCCGGGAGGCAGAGCTTGCAGTGAGCTGAGATCCAGCCACTGCACTCCAGCCTGGGTGACAGAGCGAGACTCCGTCTCAAAAAAAAAAAAAAAAAAAGTTTTTTTGTAGCGATGAGTTCTCACTATATTGCCCAGGCTAATCCTGAACTTCTGGGCTCAAGTGATCCACTTCCCTCAGCTTCCCAAAGCACCGGGATTACAGGCATGAGTCATCCTGCCAGGCCTCATTGTTCATTTTCTTGGGTGTGGTTATGTAATGTACTCATATATCACAATGTCTATATTCTTAGCAGATACATATAAAAGTATTTGAAGTGAAATGTCATGATATGTACAACTTAATTTCAAGTGGTTCAATAAAATAAAAAATATTATATTTGTACAGTTAGCCCTTGAATTACACGAAGATTGTGGGTGCTGACCCCCTAAATAGTTGAAAACAATCCATGTACAACTGTTGACTTCCTCAAAACTTAACTAATACAAATAGCCCACTATGGACCCAAAGCCTTATTGATAATGTAAACAGTCAATTAATATATTTTGCATATTATATATATTATACACTGTATTCTTACAATAAAGAAACATAGATAAAACGTTTTATTAAGAAAATCATAAGGGGCTAGGTGCGGTGGCTCACGCCTATAATCCTAGCATTTTGGGAGGCCGAGGCAGGCAGATTGCCTGAACTCAGGAGTTTGAGACCAGCCTGGACAACACAGTGAAACCCCGTCTCTACTAAAATACAAAAAAAAACCTAGCGGGTGTGGTGGCGTACACCTGTAGTCTCAGCTACTTGGGAGGCTGAGGCAGAAGAATTGCTTGAACCCGGGAGGTAGAGGTTGCAGAGAGCCGAGATGACGCCACTGCACACTCCAGCCTGGGTGATAGGGCAAGACTCCGTCTCCCAAAAAAAAAAAAAAAGACAATCATAAGGAAGAGAGAGAGAGAGAAAAAAAAATATGTATATGTATTTTAGTCTTACTCTGCTGCCTAGGCTGGAGTGCAGTGGCATGATCACAGCTCATTGCAGCCTCAACCTTCTCAGACTCAAGCAATCCGCCCACCTCCGCCTCCTGAGTAGCTGGTACTATAGGTGTCTGCCATGATGCCTGGCTAATTTTTTGGGTTTCGCCATGTTGTCCAGGCTAAGAGAAAATATACTTATTATTTATGAAGTGGAAGTGGATCATCATAAAGGTCTTCATCCTTGTCATCTTCGTGTCTTCACTGAGGAGGAGGAGGGACAGGAGGGGTTGGTCTTGCTGTCTTAGGGATGACAGAGGCAGAAGAAAAGCCACGTCTAATGGACCCACACAGTTCAAACTTGTGTTGATTAGGGGTCAACTCTCTGTGCGTGTGTGCGTGTGTGCATGTGTGTATGTATACACATACACATAAGCAAATGTGGCAAAAAGCTAACAGTCTGTGGACTACATGAAGGTTATATAATATTTCTTTGTACATTCTTTTAACTTTTCTATAGGTTTGAAAACGTTCCAAATGAAAAGTTAAGTGGGGGAAAAAGGCAAAACAACAACAACAAAAATAAAAAAGATCACTTGGTTAATCAAAACACTGTTGCCCGGGTGCAGTGGCTAACGCCTGTAATCCCAGCACTTTGGGAGGCCGAGGTGGGCAGATCACTTGAGGTCAGGAGTTTGAGACCAGCCTGGCCAACATGGTGAAACCCTGTCTCAACTAAAAATACAAAAACATAGCTGAGCATGGTGGCACACGCCTGTAATCCCAGCTACTCTGGAGGCTAAGGCAGGAGAATCACTTGAACCTTGGAGGCAGAGGTTGCGCCACTGCACTCCAGCCTAGGTGACAGAGTGAGACTCTGTCTCAAAAATAAAATAAAATAAAAATAAAATAAAATAAAAATAAAAACACCATGATGATAAAACCTGCTATGCTTGTGCTTTGATATTGCTAAACTCAGCATTGCATTTATTTGAAATCTTGAAATAAATATCTTTAAAAAGTTGATGCTTTTGCTGAGGTATCTAAATTTAGATTACAAGGTTGCCATGGAAACACATTTGCTTCTTGAATCAGACCTCGAAAAGGTAGAGCTTGTTTTGGCAGGGCATACCTTATCTACTGGCTAGCAGAAAATGTTCTCCCTATGCTAATCAAATTTGGCTTTTACAGAACGACTATTCAGAAGATGCATTTGCTATTTGCCTACCGGTTATGAGTTAGGACAGACATTACTGTTCTGGAAGGAAGGAGCAAGAAGAAGCCAAAAATATTGGATAATGAAGAAAACTATAAAGAGAGGATGAGATGCTTGTTTAGTTTTGGCAACACAGAAAGGATGTAATTCTTAAATATTTATTTACATGTGGAGGAGCAGTAGGTTGGAGAGGGACCATATGAATGGAGTCAAAAGAAATGGCTTGTGAAAAAGACAAAGGGTTTTATTGGAATGGGAAATTGTTTCAAAAATAATGTGTAAGCTGGTCTGGCATAGTGGCTCATGCCTATAATCTCAGCACTTTGGAAAGCCCAAGTGGGTGGATCACTTGAGGCCAGGAGTTCGAGACCAGCCAGACCAGCGAGACCAGCCTGACCGACATAGAAACCCTGTCTCTACTAAAAATACAAAAATTAACTGGGCTTGGTGGTGTGCACCTGTAGTCCCAGCTATTATAGGAGAATCGCTGGAATCTAGGAGAAGGAGGTTGCAGTGAGTTGAGATCGTGCCACTACACTCCAGCCTGGGTGACAAAGTGAGACTCTGTCTCAAAAAAATGTGTAAGTTTATTGTAGATGTTTTCAAGGACATAGAAAAGAACAAAGAAGAGGCCAAGCATGGTGGCTCATGCTTGTAATCCCAGCACTTTGGGAGGCTGAAGTGGGAGAATCACTTAAGCCTGGGAGTTGAAGACCAGGCTGGGCAACATAGAGAGACCTCATCATTACAAAAAACACAAAAATAAGAATCAGCTGGGCATAGTGGTACATACCTTTTTTTTTTTTTTAGCTACTCAGGAGGCTGAAGTGAGAGGATTGCTTGAGCCCAGGCTGCAGTGAGTCATCATAATTGCTGGGACTACAGGTGCACACCACCAAGCCCAGCTAATTTTTGTATTTTTAGTAGAGACAGGGTTTCTATGTTGGTCAGGCCGGTCTCGCTGGTCTGGCTGGTCTCGAACTCCTGGCCTCAAGTGATCCACCCACTTGGGCTTTCCAAAGTGCTGAGATTATAGGCATGAGCCACTATGCCAGACCAGCTTACACATTATTTTTGACGTCAAAACTGCCCCTGCACTCCTGCCGGGGCGACAGAGCGAGATCCTGTCTCAAATGAAAGAAAGGAAGGAAGGGAAGGGAAGGGAGGACAGAAAAAGGCACAAAGGAAAAACAAAACCACTCAACCTCCTATTGTCTATCCATGCTTCCAGGATTTTTTGTTTGTTTTGAGATGGAGTCTTGCTCTTGTCACCCAGGCTGGAGTGCAATGGTGTAATCTCAGCTCACTGCAACCTCTGCCTCCCAGGTTCAAACGATTCTCTTGCCTCAACCTCCCGAGTAGCTGGGACTACAGGCACCCACTACCACGCCCAGCTAATTTTTGTATTTTGAGTAGAGATGAGGTTTCACTCATCTCTGTTGGCCAGGCTGGTCTCGAACTCCTGACCTCAGGTGATCCTTCCATCTTGGCCTCTCAAAGTGCTGGGATTACAGGTGTGAGCCATTGCACCTGGCCTCTTCCAGGATGTTTTCTACAAGAGTATTAATATAATGATGATCATGATAATGAGCAAATGTTCATCATATACTCACTACGTGGCAGGTACTGTTTTAGGCAGTCCCCCAAATTTTCTCAGTTGATACAACAGTTCTGTGAGGTAACAACCACTGCTCTCCTCTTTTACTAACAACACAGTCATGGTGTCATGGTGTGAATGTAACTTGCCCATACGACAGGTATGAGGTGGAGCTCAGAGTCAAACCCATGCATCTGACCACACAGCAATTTTGTATAAAATATTCCTTTTTACAAAAATGGAGCCATACATGGAATTCTGTTCTGTAAGCTGCTTTAAAAAAAAAAAAACAAACAGTCAGTATATGAGATAAAATTTGAGTATTTGTCTTTAAGGTGTCAAGCTTTTTTCCTACAGAAATAGATAAAAGATTTATGATTTTATCACTACTATGGTTTTAAGGTTTGTCTCCTCCCAAACTCATGCTGAATTTTTTTTCTTTTTTTATTTTTTTGTAATGAAGTCTCGCTCTGTCGTCCAGGTTGGACTGCAGTGGCGCAATCCTGACTCATCGCAACCTCCACCTCCCGGGTTCAAGTGATTTTCCTTTCTCAGCCTCCTGAGTAGCTGGGATTACAGGCACCCACCACAATACCTGGCTAATTTTTGTATTTCTTAGTAGAGACAAGGTTTCACCATGTTGGTCAGGCTGGTCTTGAACTCCTGACCTCAAGTGATCTGCCTACCTTGGTCTCCCAAAATGCTGGGATTATAGGCATGAGCCACCGTGTGCAGCCTCATGCTGAAATTTAATTGCCATTGTAACAGTAGGTTACAATGGGAGGTGGGACCTCTAAGAGATGATTAGGTCATGAGGGCCCCGCCTTTATGGATGGATTAATGCTATTATCTCAGGAGTGGGTACTTTACAAAAAGATGAGTTCTTCCCCCTCTTGCTCTTTTTCTTGTTCTCAGTCTTCTACCATGAGATGATGCAGCAAGAAGGCCCTCACCAGATACTGGTCCCTCAGTCTCAGACTTCCCAGCCTTCAGAACTGTGAGAAATAAATTTCTGTTCATTATAAATTACTCAGTCTCAAGTATTCTGTCATAGCAGTATAAAACTGACTAAGACAATCACTAATCTTACTTAAATTTGCATGAAATAATTCTCTCTCTCTCCCTTTTGTGTGTGTGTGTGTGTGAGACAGGGCCTTGCTCTGTAGCCTAGGCTGGAGTGCAGTGGCATGATTATGGCTCATTGTAGTCTTGCCCTCCCAGGCTCGAGTGATCCTCCTGCATCAGCTTCCCAAGTAGCTGGGACTACAGTTGCACATCACCATGCCTGGCTAATTTTTTTTTTTTTTTTTTTTTTTTGGTAGAAACAGGGTCTCCCTATGTTGCACAGAGTCTCACTCTGTCACCCAGGTTGGAGTGCAGTGGTGTGATCTTGGCTCACTGCAACCTCTGCCTCCTGGGTTCAAGCAATTCTCCCACCTCAGCCTCCCAAGTAGCTGGGAATATAGGCACATGCCACCACATGTGGCTAATTTTTTTTTTTTTTCTCTGAGATGAAGTCTCACTCTTGTCCCCCAGGCTGGAGTGTAGTGGTGCGATCTCAGCTCACTGCAACCTCCACCTCCTGGGTTCAACAGATTCTCCTGCCTCAGCTTCCTGAGTAGCTGGGTTTACAGGCACCTGCCACCACGCCCAGCTAATTTTTGTATTTTTAGTAGAGACAGGGTTTCACCATGTTGGCCAGGCTGGTCTGGAACTCCTAACCTCAGGTGATCTGCCCACCTTGAACTCCTAAAGTGCTGAGATTACAGGCATGAGCCACCACATCTGGTCCACATATGGTTAATCTAAATTTTTTTTTTTTTTTTTTAAGATGGAGTTTCACTCTTGTTGACCAGGCTGGAGTGCAGTGGCACAATGTCGGCTCACTTCATCCTCTGCCTCCCAGGTTCAAGTGATTCTCCTGCCTCAGCCTCCCAAATAGCTGGGATTACAGACATGTGTCACCATATCTGGCTAACTTTATATTTTTAGTAGAGATGGGGTTTCACCATGTTGGCCAAGCTGGTCTCAAACTTTTGACCACAGGTGATCCACCCACCTTGGCCTCCCAAAGTACTGGGATTACAGGCGTAAGCCACTGTGCCCAGCCAGGTTTAAAATTTCTTTATGGAGACAAGTTCTCACTATGTTGCCCAGGCTGGTCTCAAATTCCTGGGCTCAAGTGATCCACTCACCTTGGACTCCCAAAGTGCTGGGATTACAGGCATGAGCCACTGCACCCAGCGAGGGTTTTTATCATAAAGGGATGCTGGATTTTATAGAATGCTTTTTCTGTATCTATTGAGATAATCATATGGTTTTTGTTTTTAATTCTGTTTAGGTCATGAATCACATTTGTTGACCTGTGTATGTTAAACCATCCCTGGAATGAAACTGACTTGATCATGGTGAATTATATTTTGGATGTGCTGTTGAATTCAGTTTGCTAGTATTTTGTTGAGGATTTTTCATCTATGGTCATCAAGGATATTGGTCTGCGGTTTTATTTTTTTTAAATGTCCTGTCCTGGCTTTAGTATCAGGATGATACTGGCTTCAAAAAATGAGTTAGGGAAGATTCACTCTTTCTTAGTGTTTTCGAATAGTTTCAGTAGGATGGGTACCAATTCTTCTGTGAAGGTCTGGTAGAATTTGGCTGTGAATCCATTGGCCCTGGGCTTGTTTTTTTGAAGTTTTAAAATTACTGATTCAATCTCACTGTTTGTTATTCATCTGTTCAGGATTTCTATTTCTTCCTGATTCAAGCTAGGAGGGTAGTATGTTTCCAGAAATTTGTCCATTTCCTCTAGGTTTTCTAGTTTGTCTGCATAGAAGTGTTCATAGTAGCCTTGAATGATCTTTTATATTTCTGTGCTGTTGGTTGTAATGTCTCCATTTTCACTTCCAATTGAGTTTATTTGAATCTTCTCCCTTCTTTTATTGATTAATCTAGCTAATAGTCTATCAATTTTATCTTTTTAAATCACTTTTTCAGGCCGGGCGTGATGGCTCACACCTGTAATCCCAGCACTTTGGGAGGCTGCGGCGGGTGGATCAGGAGGTCAAGAGATGGAGACCATCCTGGCCAACATGGTGAAACTTTGTCTCTACTAAACATACAAAAATTAGCTGGGTGTGGTGGCGGATGCCTGTAGTCCCAGCTACTCGGGAGGCTGAGGCAGGAGAATCACTTGAACCCGGGAGGCGGAGGTTGCAGTGAGCCAAGATTGTGCCAGTGCACTCCAGCCTGGTGACAGAGCAAGATTCTGTCTCAAAAAAAAAAAAAAAAAAAATCACTTTTTCTTTCATTGATCTTCTGTATTTTTTTGTTTCAATTTCATTTAGTTTTGCTTTTATCTTTGTTACTTATTTTCTTCTGCTAACTTTGGGTTTGGTTTGTTGTTGTTTCTCTAGTTCCTTGAAGTTTGACATTAGGTTATCAATTTGTGATCTTTCAGACTTTTTGATATAGGCATTTTGTGACATGTGCTTTTTCTCTATCCCAGAGGTTTGATAACTTGTATCACTATTATAATTCATTTTGAAGACTTTTCCATCTTGATTTCATTGTTAGACAAAAATCAGGAGCATATTGTTTCATTTCCATGTTTTTTGTATAGTTTTGAGGGTTTCTTCTGGAGTTGATTCCCAGTTTTATTACACTGTGGTCTGAGAAGATACTTGATATGATTTTGATTTTTTTTTTTTTTTTTTTTTGAGACAGTGTCTCGCTCTGTTGCCAGGCTGGAGTGCAGTGGCGTGATCTTGGCTCACTGCAAGCTCCGCCTCCCGGGTTCAGGTTCAAGCAATTCTCCTGCCTCAGCCTACTGAGTAGCTGGGACTACAGGCGTGCACCACCACACCCAGCTAATTTTTGTATTTTTTTAAGTAGAGACAGGGTTTCACCATGTTGGCCAGGATGGTCTTGATCTCTTCACCTCATGATCCCGCTCGCCTCAGCCTCCCAAAGTGCTGGGATTACAGGTGTGAGCCACCATGCCTGGCCATAATTTTGATTACTTATTTATTTATTTATTTATTTATTTATTTTGAGATGGAGTTTAGCTCTTGCCGCCCAGGCTGGAGTGCAATGGTGTGATCTCGGCTCACTGCAACCTCCACCTCCCAGGTTCAAGCGATTCTCCTGCCTCAGCCTCCTGAGTAGCTGGGATTACAGGCATCCGTCACCATGCCCAGCTAATTTTTGTATTTTTAGTAGAGATGGGGTTTCATCACATTGACCAGGCTTGTCTCGAAATCCCTGACCTCAGGTGATCCACCTGTCTTGGCCTCCCAAAGTGCTGGGATTACAGGTGTAAGCCACTGCGCCTGGCTGATTTTGATTTTTAAAAATTTATTGAGACTTGTTTTGTGGCCTATCATATGGTTTGTTTTGGAGAATGCTGCATGTGCTAATGAGAAGAATGTATATACTGTGGTTCTTGGGTAGAATGTTCTGTAAATATCTGTGTATCCATTTGTTCTACAATATGCAGTTTAACTCCAGTGTTTCTTTGTTGACTTTCTGTCTTGATAATCTCTCTAGTGCTGTCAGTGGACTGTTGAAGTTTCCTGCTATTATTGTGTTGTGGTCTATCTCTTTTCTTAGGTTTATTCGTAAATGTTTTATGAACCTGGGAGTTCCAGAGTTAGGTGCATATATATTCAGGATTGTAATACATTCTTGTTGGTTTGATTCTTTTATCATCATATAATGACCTTCTTTGTCTCTCTCTCTCTCTCTCTCTTTAAATAAAGTTTGTTTTACGTGATTTTGCTTTAATGTTTGTTTTATGTGATATAAGAATATCTGTTACTGCTCACTTTTGGTTTTCATTTGTGTGGAATACCGTTTTCCACCCCTTTACCTTGAGTCTATAAGAATCCTTATGTGTTAAGTGAATCTCATAAAGAAAGCAGATATTTGGTTTGTGATTTTCTTTTCTCTTCTGTCACCCAGGCTGGAGTATAGTGGCACAATCTTGGCTCACTGCAGCCTTGACCTCGAGCAATCCTCTCACATCAGCCTCTTGAGTAGCTGGGACTACAGGTGCACACCACCATGCCTGGCTAATTTTTGTATTTTTTGTAGAGAGGAGGTTTCACCATGTTACCCAGGCTGGTTTTGGACTTCTGAGCTCAAGCAATCTGCCCATCTTAGTCTCCCAAAGTGTTGGAATTACAGGCATGAGCCACTGCACCTGGCTAGTTCATGATTTTTTAATCCACTCCGCCAACATGTATCTTTTGAGTGGAGCATTTAGATGATGATGATGATGATGATGATGATTTTGTGAGATGGAGTCTAGTTCTGTTGCCCAGGCTGGAATGCAGTGGCACCATCTCAACTCACTGCAAGCTCCGCCTCCCGGGTTCACGCCATTCTCCTGCCTCAGCCTCCGGAGTAGCTGGGACTACAGGCACCCACCACCACGCCCAGCTAATTTTTTATATTTTTAGTAGAGATGTGGTTTCACTGTGTTAGCCAGGATGGTCTCGATCTCCTGACCTTGTGATCCGCCTGCCTCGGCCTCCCAAAATGCTGGGATTACAGGCGTGAGCCACCGTGCCCAGCCTAAGCATTTAGATTATTTACATTCAATGTTAATATTGAGATATGAGGTACTGTTCCAGTCATCATGTCAGTTGTTAACTACTTTGTTTTCTTCATTGTGTTATTGTTTTATAGTCCCTGCAAGGTTTTTTTTTTTGTTTTTTTTTTTTTAAGATGGAGTCTTACTCTGTCACCCACGCTGGAGTGCAGTGGTGCGACCTTGGCTCACTGCAACCTCTGTCTCCCAGGTTCAAGCGATTCTCCTGCCTCAGCCTCCTGAGTAGCTGGGACTACAGGCACATGCCACCAGGCCCGGCTAATTCTTTGTATTTTTAGTAGAGATGGGGTTTCACTGTGTTAGCCAGGATGGTCTCGATCTCCTGACCTTGTGATCCGCCCGCCTTGGCCTCCCAAAGTGCTGGGATTATAGGCACGAACCACGGTGCCCAGCCTCCCTGCAAGTTGTATGCTTTCAAGAGGTTCTATTCTGGTGCATATTGACTTTTGGTTTTTGAGATTTAGAACTCCTTCTAGCATTCCTTGTAGAACTGGTCTGGCAGTGACAAATTACCTCAGCATTTGCTTGTCTGAAAAAGATTTTATTTCTCCTTCATTTATGAAACTTAGTTTTGCTGCATACAAGATTCTTGGCTGATAGTTATTCTGTTTAAGGGGCTACAGAGAAGACCCTCAATTCCTTCTGGGTTGTAAGGTTTCTAATGGGAAGTCTGCTGTTAGTCTGATAGGTTTTCCTTTATAGGTTACCTGATGCTTTTGTCTCACTGCTCTTAGAATTATTTCCTTCACATTGACTTTATTTTTATTTATGTATTTATTTCTGAGACAGAGTTTTGCTCTTGTCACCTAGGCTGGAGTGCGATGGCACGATCTCAGCTCACTGCAACCTCTGCCTCGGGGGTTCGAGCAATTCTCCTGCGTCGGCCTCCTGAGTAGCTGGGATTATAGGCGCCTGCCACCACACCTGGCTAATTTTTTTGTGTGTTTTCAGTAGAGACGGGGTTTTGCCATGTTGGCCAGGCTGGTCTCGAAGAACTCCTGACCTCAGGTGATTCACCCACCTTAGCCTCCCAAAGTGCTGGGATTATAGGCATGGGCCACTGCGCCTGGCCTATTTTATATTATTATTTTTTTTTTAAAAGGAGTTTTACTCTAACTGCCCAGGCTGGAGTGTAGTGGCTTAATCTCAGCTCACTGCAACCTGCCTCCTGGGTTCAAGTGATTATCCTGCCTCACCCTCCTGAGTAGCTGGGACTACAACAAGTGTCTGCTACCACGCCTGGCTAATTTTGTGTGTGTGTGTGTGGGTGTGTGTGCGTGTGTTTGTTTTTTGTTTTGAGATAGAGTCTCGCTCTGTCACCCAGGCTGGAGTGCAGTGGCGTGATCTTGGCTCACTGCAACCTCTGCCTCCCGGGTTCAAGCAATTCCCTTTCTCAGCCTCCTGAGTAGCTGGGATTACAGGCATCTGCCATCATGCCCAGCTAATTTATTTTGTATTTTTAGTAGAGATGGGGTTTCACCAGGTTGGCCAGGCTGGTCTTGAACTCCTGACCTCATGATCCACCCGCCTTGGCCTCCCAAAGTGCTGGGATTAAAGGCATGAACCACCGCACCTGACTGATTTTTTGTTTTTAATAGAGACAGGGTTTCGCCATGTTGACCAGACTGGTCTCGAACTCCCAACCTCAGGTAGTCCACATGGCTTGGCTTACCAAGGTGCTGGAATTACAAACATGAGCCACCGTGCTTGACCCACATTGACTTTAGATAGCCTAATATCTATATGCCTTGGAGATATCTTTTTTCCAATGAATCTCCCATTCTCTGAGCTTTTTGTATTTGTATGTCTAAAACTCCAGCAAGTCAAGTGAAGTTTTCCTAAATTATTCCCTCAAATAAGTTTTCCAAACTTTTTCCTTTTTCTTCTCTCTCAGGAACAGCAATAATTGTTAGGTTTGGCCATTTTACATAGTCCCATATTTCTTGGAGACTGTGTTCATTCCTTTATTCTTTCTCTTTCTTCGAGACAGGGTCTCACTCTGTTGCCCTAGCTGGAGTGCAGTGGCACAATCATAGCTCACTGCAGCTTTGACCTCCTGGCCTCAGGTGATCCTCCCACCTCAGCCTCCTGCGTTGCTGGGATTACAAGTGTTGACAGGTGTTGCCATCATGCCCAGCTTATTTTTTGCATTTTTTGTAGAGATGTTGCCCAGGCTGGTCTTGAATTCCTGGGCTCAAGCAATCTGCCCACACTGGCCTTCCAAAGTGCTGGGATTACAGGCATGAGCCATCACTCCTGGCATGTGTTCATTTTTTTTTTTTTTAAATTTTCATTTTTTTTTTTTGTCTAATTGGCTTAATTTGATTGGGTTAAGCTTTTCTTCAAGCTCTGAAATTCTTTCTTCTTCATGGTCTATTCTATTATTAGAACTTTCCGGCCGGGCGCGGTGGCTCAAGCCTGTAATCCCAGCACTTTGGGAGGCCGAGGCGGGCGGATCACGAGGTCAGGAGATCGAGACCATCCTGGCTAACATGGTGAAACCCCGTCTCTACTAAAAATACAAAAAACTAGCCGGGCGTGGTGGCGGGCGCCTGTAGTCCCAGCTACTCGGAGGCTGAGGCAGGAGAATGGCCTGAACCTGGGAGGCGGAGCTTGCAGTGAGCCAAGATCGCGCCACTGCACTCCAGCCTGGGTGACACAGCGCGAGACTCCGTCTCAAAAAAAAAAAAAAAAAAAAAA
>NC_037670.1:23653517-23664883 GCF_003255815.1 Theropithecus gelada
AAAAAAAAAAAAAAAAAAAAAAAAAAAAAAAAAAAAAAAAAAAAAGAACTTTCCACTGCGTTTTGTCATTCCCTAAATGTGTCTTTTGTTTCCAGAAGTTCTGATTGGTTTTTCTTTAAAATATCTATCTCTTTAGAAAATTTTTCATTCATATCCTGAATTGTTGATTTCTTTATGTTGGTTTTTACCTTTCTCTCATATTGCTTTGAGTAATTTAATAATCAGTCTTTTGCATTATCTGGTATTTCAAAGATTTCATCTTGGTTTGGATACATTGCTGGAGAGCTAACATCATCTTTTGGGAGTGTTATGAAATCCTGTTTTGTCGTATTGCCAGAGTCTGGAATTTTTTTTTTTTTTTAATGGTGTCTCACTCTGTCTCCAGGCTGGAGTGCAGTGGCAGTGGCTGTGGCATGATCTTTGCTCACTACAACCTCCACCTCTTGGGTTCCAGCGATTCTCCTACCTCAGCCTCCCGAGTAGCTAGGATTACAGGCATGCACCAGCACTCTAGGCTAATTTTTTGTAGAGAGACAGAGTTTCACCATGTTGGCCAGGCTGGTCTTGAACTCCTGACCTCAAGTGATCCACTCGCTGGGGCCTCCTAAAGTGCTGGGATTACAGGTGTGAGCCACCGTGCCCAGCCAGAGTCTGGAATTCTTGAGCTGTGAATTAAATGGTTTCATATAACTTGGAAAATTATTAATTAAACTCCTGGAGTAGATGATTATGCCCTTCACAGTTGCTTCAGACAATGCATTAGTTTCCTATTGTTCCTGTTACAAGTTGCCGCAAACTCAAAGGCATTAAGACAATATGAGTTTATTTTATTGTTGTGGATGTCAGAAGTCCAAACTGAGTTTCAGGGAGCCAAAATCAAGGCATTGGCAGGGCTGTGCTTCCTCTGGACTTCAGAGAAGACTCTGTTTCCTTGTCTTTTCCAGCTTCCAAGGGATGCCTGCATTTGTTGGCTCATGGCTGCTTCTGCCAACTTCAAAGGACATCACTCTGACCTCTGCTCCCATTGTCATATCTCCTCTCTGACTCTGACTTTTCTCTTCTCTTCTCTAGAGATGGAGTCTCACTCTGTCTCCCAGGCTGGAGTGCAGTGGCACAATCTCAGCTCACTGCAACCTCCACCTCCTGGGTTCAAGCAATTCTCGAACCTCAGCCTCCCCCAGTAGCTGGGATTAAAGGCACGCACCACCACATCTGGGCTCCCAAAGTGCTGGGATTACAGGTGTGAGCCACTGTGCCCAGCCTTGACTCTGATTTTCTAGCCTCCCTCTTAGAAGGATCCTAGCGATTGCATTGGAGTGGAGCCACCCAGATAATCCAGATCAGTCTCTCCACATTGAGATCCTCAACTAAATCATACAGGTTCCGTGGCAGTCCCAGTGACCAGGAAAAAATTGAAAGTAAATAAACCACAGCGGGCCGGGCGCGGTGGCTCAAGCCTGTAATCCCAGCACTTTGGGAGGCCGAGACGGGCGGATCACGAGGTCAGGAGATCGAGACCATCCTGGCGAACACGGTGAAACCCCATCTCTACTAAAAAATACAAAAAACTAGCCGGGCGAGATGGCGGGCGCCTGTGGTCCCAGCTACTCGGGAGGCTGAGGCAGGAGAATGGCGTAAGCCCGGGAGGCGGAGCTTGCAGTGAGCCGAGATCGCGCCACTGCACTCCAGCCTGGGCGACAGAGCCAGACTCCGTCTCAAAAAAAAAAAAATAAAAAAATAAACCACAGCTGAGACGTCTTGTTTGCTACATAACATAATATAATTGCAAATTCCAGGAAATAGGGTGTGAATATCTTGGGAGAATCATTATTCTGACTATCGCAGACATGATGGAATTTTTCCTTTTGCCTTTTTTAACATAAACCTTTTATTGAAGTATAACACATTTCAATAACACACACACCCATACACACATAACTCATATGCATGTGGCTTACTGACTTATTCACCAAGTGAATACGTCTCAAATTAAGAAACCGAATATGGCTGGGCATGGTGGCTCAGGCCTGTAATCCCAGCACTTTGGGAGGCCGAAGCGGACGGATCACTTGAGGTCAGGAGTTCGAGACCAGCCTGGCCAACATGGTAAAACCCTGTCTCTACTAACAATACAAAAACTAGCCAGGCATGGTGGTGGGCGCCTGTAATCCCAGTTATGCAAGAGACTGAGGCAGGAGAATCACTTGAAGCCAGGAGGCGGAGGTTGCAGTGAGCCGAGATCGCACCACTGCACTCCAGCCTGGGTGACAGAGAGCGACTCGGTCTCAAAAAATAAAATTAAAAAAAGAAACTGAATATAACCAGAAGCTTCTGGTCATCATCCACATTCCAGAGATAACCACTATCCTGACTTTTTTCTTTCCAAACAGGGTCTCACTCTGTCACTCAGGCTGAAGCGTAGTGATGCAATCACGGCTCAATGCAGCCTCAAACTCCTGGGCTCACATGATCCTCCCACTGCAGCCTCTGGAGTAGCTGGGACTACAGGTGCACACCACCACACCTGGTTAATATTTTGTGTAGGCCGGGCACGGTGACTCACGCCTGTAATCCCAGCACTTTGGGAGGCTGAGGTGCGCGGATCACCAGAGGTCAGGAGTTCAAGACCAGCCTGGCCAACATGGCAAAACCCCAACTCTACTAAAAATACAACAACAACAAAAAAAACGTAGCTGGGCATGGTGACGCATGCCTCTAGTCCCAGCTGCTAGGGAGGCTGAGGCAGGAGAATCGCTTGAACCTGGGAGGTGGAGGTTGCAGTGAGCCAAGATGGCACCATTGCACTGGGTGACAGAGGGAGACGCCATCGTAAAGAAAAAAAAAAATTTGTTTTGTATAGACGGAGTTTTGCCATGTTGCCCAGGCTGGTCTGAAACTCCTGGACTCAAGCAATCTGCCCACCTTGGCCTCCCAAAGTACTTATAGGCATGAGCTACTGCACCCAGCCCCACTATCCTGACTTCTAATACCATAGACTAATTTTGCCTGGTTTTTGAACTAGAGACAAGTGAAATCACATGGTATGCCATCTTTGGTGTCTGGCTTCTTTGGCTCATTTCTTCTATTTGTAAGAGGCGCTTATGTGGCACATTCACTCCCACTTCCTTATAGTTTATCATTATTATGAATAAACTCCAACTTATTTCTCCATTCTATGGTTGGCGGGCATTTGGTTGTTTCCAGTTTGGAGCTATTATAAGTAGCTCTGCAGTTAGGTAAGAAAGAGAAATAAAAGTCACCCAAATCAGAAAGGAAGAAGTCAAATTGTCTGTGTATGCAGATGACATCATCTCATTTATAGAAAACCCTCATATGTATATATAGAAAAGATCACAAAACTCATATATAGAAATTCCAAAGGCTTTTTTTCCCCACAGAAATAGAAAAAACAATCCTAAAATTAACACGGAATCACAGAAGACCTCAGAATAAGTAGCTCTCGTAGAAATACACTTGCACGTATCCTTCAGTGAGCACATGTAGGGGCTCTGTTGTGTTTATACCCGAGAAGCAGGTTGCTGGGCCACAGAGTGTGCATATGCTCAACTTTAGTGCAGACTGCCTGACAGCTTTACACAGTGTCTGTCATGGATTATGATCCCACGAAAAAACAGGAACCCATGGATCTGCACCCACATAAGCAAGCAAACAAAGAAACAAATCAAGGTGGGGAGAAGTAAAGCTCTTCCTCATGGAAGAAATGACATGAGTGTGTGCACATGCACACACACCAACACACGAATGTGGTAGAATGTCTGACAGGTGGGGACCTGGGTTAAAGGGAACAAGAGGGTTTGTTCTGCTATTCTTGATTTTTTTTTTTTTTGAGATGGAGTTTCACTCTTGTTGCCCGGGCAACAAGATGGTGCGATCTCGGCTCACCGCAACCTCTGCCTCCCAGGTTCAAACAATTCTCCTGCCTCAGTCTCCCACATAGCTGGGATTACGGGCATGCGCCACCATGCCCACCTAATTTTGTATTTTCAGTAGAGATGGGGTTTCACCATGTTGGTCAGGCTGGTCTTGTACTTCTGACCTTGTGATCTGCCCACCTAGGCCTCCCAAAGGGCTGGGATTACAGGTGTGAGCCACTGTGCCTAGACTATCTAACAATTAAAAGTTTAAAAAAGCAGTACAATGGTTATAAGTTTAAGACACAAAGCAGAGACTTTGTGACACAGACCATTCAAAGGGCAAAGGGTTTTTGAGAAAAAGAGCAGTCACTTTGCTTAGAATGATGTATATTATTTCTGTACAAATCAACAAATGTGTGTCGTGTTATGCGAGTCTCGTTTGCCATGTGAATACATCTCATATTAAGATACGGAACATAATCAGAGCTTCAGAAGCCCCATTCCGGTCTCCTCCCCATCCCAAGGGTAACCACCATCCTGCTCCATCCTCATCCCTCCCATTCCTCAGCCTGCCCTGTCCCTGTCCCCAGCCTCCTTGTTACACCATCGCCTCCCACTCCCTGCCTGCCCCATGCTCTAGGAATTGGCAATGGGTGAAGTTCAGCAGTAGGATGAGGCTTACGGATGGATGAACATATCTACTTCAGGTCTACTTTGTTTTAGGCCGTGACATGACACCCCTTGGGTCAAAACAGCATGTTAAAGTGGCTACACCAAAGTGGCTTCATTGCCGGAAGTACTCAGAGAAACAGAGTGTCTTGTACTTAATAACAGGATGATAGAGCCTCTAGCAGTGTCAGGTGGGAAAGAGGGTCAGGAAGGCTAAAAATCTCCAGGAGTTGGGCAAAGTGGTGCACACCTGAAGTCCCAACTACTTGGGAGGCTGAGGCAGGAGAATGCTTGATACCAGGAATTCAAAGCTGCAAGGGCCGGGCGTGGTGGCTCACGCCTGTAATCCCTGCACTTTGGGAGGCCAAGGCAGGTGGATCACCTGAGGTCAGAAGTTCAAGACTAGCCTGGCCAACATGGTGAAACCCCGTCTCTACTAAAAATACAAAAATTAGCCAGGCGTGGTAGTACATGCTTGTAATCCCAGCTACTTGGGAGGCTGAGGCAGGAGAATCGCTTGAACCGGGGAAGCGGAGGTTGCAGTGAGCCAAGATCATGTCACTGCACTCCAGCCTGGGCGACAGAGCGAGACTCCATCTCAAAGTGAAAAAAAAAAGAGCTTCTCCCACCTAATGGAATCCATGCTGGGTGTGAGTGGGATATTCCACAGCCTCAGCTTCTCGTGGGGAATTTAGGAGGCTCTGGAAAACTGTTTGGGGGTCAGTGGGTAGCTTATGGATTGTAGATACGGATTTTGTATCTCCTGCTTTATGTAACTGTCAAATTTTACATCTATGTTCTTTGCAATTGAAGGACTGAATGCTTACATGTCAACCCAACTCCATCTTTTTGAGAAAACAATGCAGATTTTTAAGAGTATAGATAATTCAAAGTAGTAGGCTGGTCATTACTCTTTGTTCTTTTTTTTTTTTTTTTTTTTTTTTTGAGACGGAAATAGCTCTGTCACCCAGGCTGGAGTACAGTGGCATAATCTTGGCTCACTACAACCTCTGCCTCCCAGGTTCAAGTGATTCTCCTGTCTCAGCCTCCTGAGTAGCTGGGATTACAGGCGCCTGCCACCACACCCGGCTAATTTTTGTATTTTTAGTAGAGACGGGGTTTCACTGTGTTGGCCAGGCTGGTCTTGAACTCCTGACCTTGTGATCAGCCCACCTTGGCTTCCCAAAGTGCTGGGATTACAAGCGTGAGCCACCGTGCCCAGCCTATTACTCTTTGTTCTGATGCCAAAAGAGAAAGCTGGTGAACTTACACCTTAGTAATTCCAAAGTTACTAATTAGAAAGCATTAGCCACATGGGACCACTATCTGGTTCAAGGTAACTCTGTATATGTTATATATCTTTTCAGGGTAAAATTGAGTTTCTGAATTATTTATTTATTTTTAATTTTTTTTCTTTGTAACACTTTCACTTATTTACTGTGAATGACAAGATGTTCTCTTATATTCTGCTGTCTGAAAAGGCTTTATAATTAAATTCTGTGGAATGTGTAACCTTTGCAACTTTAGAATTTGGCAAGGCTGGTTTTTTGTAGGTTTGTTATAGGAAATTATATCTTTTAGTTGTTGTTATGGAAAATTAATCTACTAAAAAATTACAACGAACACACCCATTTTGTGATAATCCTTGCTTCCTGTGATTACATGAATTTTGTTTTGTCTCCTCTGTTTAAGTAACATGAATACACTGGTTGGTCAAAATGCTGGTCTAGGTCGGGTGCAGTGGCTCACGCCTGTAATCCCAAGGTGGGCAGATCACTTGAGCTCAGGAGTTCGAGATCAGCCTGGCCAACATGGCAAACCCTGTCTCTACTAAAAATACAAAAATTAGCTGAGCGTGGTGGCATGTGCCTGTCATCCCTGCTACTACGCAGGCTGAGGCAGGAGAATTGCTTGAACCCAGGAGGTGGAGGTTGCAGTGAGCCGAGATCAGGCCACTGCATTCCAGCCTGGGTGACAGAAAGACTCTGTCTCAAAAAAAAAAAAAAAAAAAAAATGATGCTGGTCTCTGCTGTCTTAAAGGCCTGTTGGAAGCAAACCAACCCATGTCTAACCCCATGCAAAGCCTCATTCTTTCAGAAGCTAGGCTGGATGTATTATAGCCCTGCAGATGTATCAGAGAGCAAAACAGACACAGATCTCTGCCTGCCTTCATAGAATGGCAGGAGATAGACAATAAACAAAATAGACGGGGACACGTTACAGTAGGTTAGAGAATCAACAGTGCTATGGAGGAAAAGAACACAGGAAGAGTAAAAGAGAAATGGGCTCAGAGTGAGGATACGTTTAAATTGTACTGAGGGTGGTTAGGGAAGGTCTCATTGAAAACATGACATTTGAGCCAAGACTTGAAGGAGGGGAGGGAGTCAACCATGCAGTTTTTCTAGGGAAGAGCATTCTTGCACAACAAACAGCAAATACAAATGCCCTGAGGCAGCCATGGGCCAGGCCTGCATTGGGGACGTCAGGCCTGAGCGAGGCTGGAGCAGCATGAGAAGGGGAGCAGTCAGGTGAGAGGTCAGACAAGCCAGAGAGAGGCTATCGTGTGGACTTGGGCTTTTCCTCTGGGTCTGATGGGAGGCTCTGGAGGATTTTGACAGAGCAAGGACAAGTCTGTTTTTAGTTGTTTTTTTTTTGAGATGGAGTTTCACTCTTGTTGCTCAGGCTGGAGTACAATGGCTCAATCTCAGCTCACTGCAACCTCCGCCTCTCGGGTTCAGGCGATTCTCCTGCCTTAGCCTCAGCCTGCCTGGGAGCTGTAGTCCCAGCTACTGGAGAGGCTGAGGCAGATAATTTCTTGAACCCGGGAGGCGGAGGCTGCAGTGAGCCGAGATCATGCCATTGCACTCCAGCCTGGGCAACAGAACAAGATCCTGTCCTCCATCCCCTTCCCCCCCCAAAAAAGATACGACTCTAAGATTTTTGAAAAGAGGTTAACGGCTTGGATGTGGTAGTCACACCTATAATCCTAGCACTTTGGGAAGCTGAGAAGGAGGATTGCTTGAGCCCAGGAGTTCGAGACCAACCTGGGCAACATGGTAAAACCCTGTCTGTAGAAAAAAATGCAAAAACTAGCCAGTTGTGGTGGTGGGAGGCAGAGGTGGGAGGATCAATTGTGCCTGAAAGATCGAGGCTGCAGTGAGATGTGATTGCGCTACTGCACTCCAGCCTGGATGACACAGTGAGACCCTGTTTCAACAAGAAAAAAGAGAGAAGCCCAACTCCTTAAGGGGCAGGGGAGGCAGTGGTATTAAAGCCCAGAGCGGGTCTCTATGTGCAAAGAGAGTTGTCCCACACAAACAGCAGCTACTATCAACCTGTGGCTTGGCAGGAAGAGAGCTGGGAAAATGGAAACTCCAACCTCGCTCTCCTCCTACCCTTCCATCTTCGGCTGAGGCCTCTCACTGGATGAATCCCACTGGAAACTCAATGGCAAGGGAGCCGTGGCTTTACCACACAGTCATCTTTCCTGGGTGTGGAGCAGGGAGGGAGGAGAGTAGAATGTCCTCCACGGTGTTAAAAGCAAGCCAAGGAGTTTGGATTTGAGGTGACAGTGAATGAGAAAGATGTGAACAGAGAAGCACTATGTTAAGTTGTACTTAGGGATTTTAAAAGTAGTGACAGGATTATCTCCAAAGAAGATACAGAAGTGGCAAAGAAAATAAAAATAAATAAATGAAAAAAAAAACCCATAAAAGTAATGACAGGATTAATTAAGTGGGGAGTCAGGGAGAACTTTGAGGAGGATACTCTTTGATGATTAAGGGCCTGAACTAAGTGACAATGGAGAGAAAAAGAATCATTCTTGTATAACAGGGTCATGCTGAGAGCTGGGCATTGTTCAGAGAGCTTCACAGGCATGTTCTCTGGAAATGCTCACGAACACATCTAGCTATCTCGTGATCCTTAAATAATGCATGGAAATGGTTTAGGACAGAGTCCAGCATACAAACATAATGTTATTAGCTGTCATGCTCATTTTAAAGATTATTAAAGAAAACAAACAGAAAAATATCTGAGCCAAGAGGTTGCCCAACTCCGACATCCAAACACACATTCTGATCCCAGCTCCCATGTTCCCAAGGTCTTGTCCAACCACACTGTGTTTTCTTTAGTGCTGTGAGAAACGTTTCAAAGTAAGAACGAGTAAGACTTGGAGACAGACATGGGCCAGCGCCTGCGAGCTGGGAACAAATAGGACAGAAGCCAATGGCAAGGGAGAGGCCGAAGTTGGAGAGGGAAGAGATAAATGTGGAAACAATTTGCTGAGGAAGGCAGGGACAAGTAGCATTAAGGGGACAGCTGGTTGGGTTAGATTTAAAAGGAAGAAAAGGTCCTGTGGGAAAGATGACACCACTAGTAGGTGGAGGAAGGGCCTCAGGAATTAAATGCAATATAATATCTACTAGTGACTAAGGGCTTATCAAAAGATCAGATACCTTCTTCATTTTTACTTTGAAAGTCCTCAAAAAATTGATCAAAGTCTGGGTGTGGTGGCTCACGCCTGTAATCCCAGCACTTTGGGAGGCCAAGACAGGAGGGTCATTTGAGGCCAAGCAATGCAGTGAGACCCTGTCTTTAAAAAAAAAAAATAAAATAAAATAAAATAAATAAATACAATCTATCAAAGTGTTAACTCTCCTCTTCCTAGGGAATTTATCTAACAGAAGTCCAGGAAGATCAAGGTGGGAGGATCACTTGAGGCCAGGAGTTTGAGACCAGCCTGGGCAACAGAGCAAGACCCTCATCTCTACAAAAAATTAAAAAAAAATTAGCCAGGCATGGTGGTGCACATCTGTAGTCTCAAGCACTTAGCAGGAGGATTGCTTGAGCTCAGGACTTTGAGGCTGCAGTGAGCTATGACTGCACCACTGCACTCCCGCCTGTGTGACAGAATGACATACTGTCTCTAAAGAGGAAAAAACTGAAAAAAAGCCCAGGAGCCAGGGAAGACTTTCAACACATATTTTGTTGAATGAATGAAGTGATCCAGGCTTTTGTGCGCATTTAATTTCACCTCTAGGTGCTGATCCAGTTTGTGGTATAGTGTTCTGGAGGTCCAACATCATCTACTTCCTGCCCCTCAGAGGTATGCTCATGTTGTGTGTGCATCAACATCAGGATAGCCTCCTGAATGAACCTAAATTCAGTTAACATAAATTTGCATTAAAACTAATATTAGGCTTTGTATTATGTATCTTAGTTGTTTTGCATGATCTCCATTGCCCACAGATTTCCTTATATCATTTTTTAGAGTCTTTTGAAATGCACTCTAATCTACTAATTCATTCCATTTTGACCACTCTCTTATGTGAATTGTTGGAATCAGACTAGTTTGGTCACCATTTTCTAGATATGCATTCACATTTAATGCTGTTGGGCTTCCTAAGTGGTGACTTGGAAGGCCTTACTAAATTTTATTTTCCTCTCATTCACAGACAGATTTAAAAAAAAAAAAAAAGCTTTCCATGCTTAAGCAAATTCTTAAACTTTATTAGCCTTAGTTCCTCATTCTTTTTTGAGACAGGGTCTTGCTCTGTTGCCAGGCTGGAGTGCAGTGCTACCACCATAGCTCATGACAGCCTTGAACTCCTGGGCCCAAGTGATCTCCTGCCTCAGTCTCCCCAACAGCTCGAACTACAGGCACCCAACACCATGCATGGGGTAATTTTTTCATTTTTTGTGGAGAGAGGGTCTCACTATGTTCAAGACCAGCCTTGAACTCCCGGGCTCAAGCGATCCTCCTGCCTTGGTCTTCCAAAGTGCCGATAGTACAGATGAGAGCCACTACCGGCCTAGTTTCCTCATTCTTAAAATGGGAATAACACAATCTAAGACTTGCCTGTGGTAAATGAGATTACACATATACTTATGTGGGTTTTCGAATGTCAGCTCTCTGATGCACTAGCTGTGCAATCTTGTGTAAGTCTCCTACTTTTCAGGTCCCATTTTCCTCTTTCGTGAAACGTGGCCAAGGGGGAAAGGACTCTGCAGTGTTTGTGTTTCAGTCTAAGGTAATACTGTCGACTTGGGATTGCAGTCCAGCCGCCACTTACCAGCTATATGCTCTTGGGCCATACTCAAATCCCTCCACGTCTCAGCTTTCTCCTTGTGCAGTGAGCCTATCATCGACATCTGAGAGCTGTTTATCCAGTCAGGAGTTGCTTGCCACCGGCTAAGACATTGGTTCCCTTGAAAATGCAACCCTATAGCTTAATGTCACCTGCTGTTAAGATTTTCCAACATTTACTTACCATATAGCTTTCTTGTGGTGAAACTCAAGTTATTTCCATTTACCCAAAAGCAAACCTCAGTGTGTACGTAAGGAATGGCTTGGATTGAATTGTGTGAGGAATACACCGATTCTTGCCTTGTTTGGAGACCACTTCTGGCGGGTGCCCACTAAGGAGTTGCTCCTGGACAGCGTATTTCCTTTTCCTCCTCCTGGTAGGCACATGTGAGTTGTATCTGAGTCTTTTGACATCTGGGAGTTGAGTGGGGAAGATATTCTCCCTCTCATTAGAAATCTTTTTTCTTGGCCGGGCGCGGTGGCTCAAGCCTGTAATCCCAGCACTTTGGGAGGCCGAGACGGGCGGATCACGAGGTCAGGAGATCGAGACCATCCTGGCTAACACGGTGAAACCCCGTCTCTACTAAAAAATACAAAAACTAGCCGGGCGAAGTGGCGGGCGCCTGTGGTCCCAGCTACTCGGGAGGCTGAGGCAGGAGAAGGGCGGGAACCCGGGAGGCGGCGCTTGCAGTGAGCTGAGATCCGGCCACCGCACTCCAGCCTGGGCGACAGAG
>NC_037670.1:23664977-23719065 GCF_003255815.1 Theropithecus gelada
TTTTTTTTTTTTTTTTTTTTTTTTTTTTTTTTTTTTGAGACGGCGTCTTGCTCTGCTGCCTAGGCTGGAGAACAGTGCTGTGGTCATGGGTCACTGCAGCCTCAATCTCCCAGGCTCTAGCCATTCTCTTGCCTCAGCCTCCTAAGTAGCTGGGGCTACAGGTACACACCTACCATACCTGGCTATTTTTTATTTTTTGTAGAGATGGGGTCTTACTATGTTGCTCAGGCTGGTCTCGAACTCCTGGGCTCAAGCAATCCTCTGGCCTTGGCCTCCCAAACCACTGGGATTACAGGTGTGAGCCACTGTGTCTGAGCTCGTGTCATCATTTCCGATCTCCTGTAATGGTTACTATGCTGCCAACCACCAGAACTATAATTTCAGACAATGACCCGAGCTTGGAATATAAATTCTTGTTAATATCTTTTAGGGGTTTTTATCTTATGCCCTTGTTACAAAATGAAATGCACAACTCCTTGGTCAATCATTGAAAGTTTAAATTCTCCCCTGATGTCTTTGTCATTTGGTAACATTGGTAATCTTGCAGCATCAGATCACATTGTACCATAGTTATCAATGCACTGTAACTTCGAATAATCAAGTTGTTGCAAGCAGTTACTCATGTTAACAATCTAGCTACCAGCTTGTATGCCCTACCTTATTTGTTGGCACAACCTCAGCAAGCCCCAAACTAGATTTTTGTGATTCTTTTTTATTTCATCCCAACTTCATCTTGCAGACTTAATGTCCTACATATTTCTGAACTTGTCTCTTCACTATCCTTATAACCAATGCCCTCATATATCTTTTCTATTTCAGGGGTCTGTTAAGTGCCTCTTGGTCTTAACTTTCTCAAATCCATCCTAAAATAGAAAATGATTCCTTCCTGGCTTAGAATCCTTCAACTGCTACCAATTTCAGCTTCTGACATCATGATCCCATCCTCTCCGAAGTCACCCCAAGTAGTCACACTAAACTTCGGATTCCTTAAACTAAAAATTATATTTATGTCTTGGCCCTCTGTTGTTTCTATGTCTGAAATCCCTTTACACACATTGTAGGCCTGGATAACCCGAACTTCCCTAACATTTCCCCGACGCAGAGGCAAGTTGATCCTCCTATCTCTGTCCTAAATCGTGTCATTATTTGCTTACATCTGTTTCCCCTAAGAGACGCTGAAGTCTTTGATGGCAAAGCTGTGGCTCATTTCCCACTCCTTTTTTTTTTTTTTTTTTTTTTTTTTAAATCACCATCACTTGTTACTGCTTGCTGAGTTAACAGATGTAAGGAGTTAACTTATTGATGCACTAGCTCAAACATGTTTAGATTGTTACCTCACAGATACATATTTGAGACAGAGTCTCGCTCTGTTGCCCGGGCTGGAGAGCAGTGGCACGATCTCAGCTCACTGCAGCCTCTGCCTCCGGGGTTCAAGGAATTCTGCGTCAGCCTCTCAAGCAGCTTGGACTATAGGCGCGCACCCCCGCAGGTGGCTAACATTTTGTATTTTTAGTAGAGACGGGGTTTCACCATGTTGGCCAGGATGGTCTTGATTTCCTGACCTCATGATCCGCCCGCCTTGGCCTCCCAAAGTGCTGGGATTACAGGCGTGAGCCACCACGCCTGGACAGCCTTACAGGTATCTGTATCTATTATATAAATACATATAAAAGCTTTTGGCCAGGAGCGTTGGCTCACGCCTGTAATCTCCAGCACTTCGGCAGGCCGAGGCGGGTGGATAACCTGAGGTCAGGAGTTCGAGACCAGCCTGGCCAACACGGTGAAACCCCCGTCTCTACTAAAAATATAAAAATTAGCCGGACGTGGTGGCACGTGTCTGCAATTCCAGCTACTCGGGAGGCTGAGGCTGCAGTGAGGTGAGATCACACCACTGCACTCCAGCCTGGGCGACAGAGCAAGACCCTGTCTCAAGAAAATAAATAAAAAAAAAAGCTTTTGCTATTTGGTGTAAATAAAAGCCAACTGTATACGGTGCTTACTATATGCCAGGAACACATTAATTCATTAAATCCTCACCACTTTATGAGGCAGGCACAAATATTGTCTGTTTACTAGTGAGGAATTATCTACGGTTTACTGGTAAGGAAAACTGAGACCCACAGGTTGTGACTTGCTCAAGGTCAAGCTGGTGGAGCCAAGACAAGGTGCAGGCAGTGAGTCCTGCCCCAGAGTCTGACCTGAACCACATTTAACCTCTATGTGGTGTGTGGGTTATTGCCATGAGTAAGAATCAGAACGTTAACGCGCACTCCAGGAAGGCAGGGACACCATTTAGGGTCACCGCTGTACTTTAGGGGTCAGAGCAGGGCAGGCTGGATGCGCTGAGGAAACTCATACAGTTAGGTCAGAAGCCTGGCAAGACAAGGGAATTCTCTGGTCCTCGTCCACCTCTCCAACCTCACGTCTACTAGTCTTCCAAGAGGATTCTAACTACAAATGGCTCCCGAGTTTCCGGCTTCTCTTCTCAGGGAGGGTCTGCGGCCCGTTGCACCGCCTTCTCCCCGCAATCCCGTTTTCCTGTCCATGCCTGGACGGATCCGGCCGAGCCGTCAGCCGCAGCTGCGCGCTGCTCCCCCGACTCGCACCCCCTCGGCGAAGCGCTGCATTTTATGTAATTTTCTACCAGGCTGCTGGTTTCTGGGGGCTGCGGCTGGGTCTCGGCGGCCTTCAGCGCCGCAGACGCTCCGGCAACGCCGGTATCCGAGGCCCCCGCCCTAGGCTCGCGGGTCCGGGCGGCGTTACCCCGTGCGGGAGGCGCGGCGAGCCAATCCTCACTTTCAAAGCTTTCGCGTCCTGGAAGTCTATCGTGGGGGGCAAAACGCGCTGACCCCAGACGACCGGATTGTGAAATCACCCTTCCGAGCGACCCGGAGCGGGCGACCCTGCCGAACCGCGGCTCGGGGCCCTTGCGGTCCCGCGGGGGGCGGCGGTGACTCGCCCCCTCCGGCGGCCGCGCTTCCGCCCCCGGCACCCGCACGCTGCTGGACCGCCCGGCGTCGCGCTGCCGCCTCACAAAGCCTGGGCGGCCGCCTCATCGCGCGCAGGGATCCGGGCCACGCGCCCTCCCCTCCCCCACTCGCCGCCGCTACCCTGGGCGCCCAGGTCTTTGCCGCCGCGTCACTTTCTCCTCATCGAGTCCCCGGAGACAGACAGCGGAGCGAGGCTCACCTTCCCGGGCGGGACGCAAGCTCCAGTCCTCCCTTGGCGCCGAGGCCCCCGCCCCCCACGGGGGGACTACTTTCCGTCTCCTGTGAGGCACTACTTCCTCCCCCGCGGAGGCGTCGGACCAGGCGGCGCGCACGGCATGGCGGCGGCAGCAGCAGCAGCAGCGGCGGCGGCGGCGGCGGCGCGCGCCTGAGGAGAGGGGACGCCAGCCCGGTCAGGCCTCGGCGCGGCCTACACGCTCCGCTCGCTCGCTCGCTCCCGCCTCCCGCCCCGTGTCCGGCCATGGCGGAGCCCTCGTCCGCCCGACGCCCGGTGCCTCTTATCGAGTCGGGTAAGACGCGAGGCCGTGTCACCCCCGTCCTGGCGCTCCCAGCTGCTTCGGCTTCCCCGGCTCCGGCCCCGACCCCGTCCCGGTCCCGGGCCCCGTCCCCTCCCTGCCCGGGCTTGACCCAACTCCCTGTCTTCCCGCAGAGCTGTACTTCCTCATCGCCCGGTACCTATCGGCGGGCCCGTGTCGGAGAGCGGCCCAGGTGAGTGCGGGCCCGCGGGCGGCTGCGGACTTGGCGTCCCCGGTGTCCCCTCCGCCGCCGGGGGTCGCGGGTGGAGGGCGAGGGTGAAGCGGGCGCGCCCCGGGCCCGGCCCCACCCCTGACCGCGCGTCTCTCGGCCGCAGGTGCTGGTGCAGGAGCTGGAGCAGTACCAGGTCTGTGCCCGCCCGTCCCCGCGCGCCCGTCCCCGCGCTCCCTCGCGTCCCTCCTCCCGACCTTGCCCTGAGGGATGCTCGCCCGCGCCCCCCGCCCGCCCCGCGCCCCCCGCCCCCCGCCCCGCGCCGGAGCGGTGGTCACTCGTGTGCGTTTCGTGTCTTTCCAGTTGTTGCCGAAGAGGTTGGACTGGGAGGGCAACGAGCACAACAGGAGCTACGAGGAGTTGGTGAGCATTGGGCACGTTTGCTCCCCGGGTTCTCCGTGCACCGCCCCCCGCCCCTGCCCATTCCCCTCGCGGGGACCCCGGCCCGTGGGGTGCAAAGTGTGAGCCGCACTGGAGGGCGGCCCCAAGACAGCTGCCTTCCCCGCTGAATATTCTGTTTTGTTTTTGAGGCGGCCAGGTTTGTTTTGGCAGGAAACAGTCATGGGGGGCGGCGCGGGGCGGAGCGGTGGGGGCGACTCGCGGAGGTCCTGCGGCAGGGGTGGGGCTCCAGGTGCGGCCGCCTCTGCGGGGTGTGGCGTGCGCAGCCAGCCATTCAACGGGGCGGTTTCATCCGCTCCCTCCCCCCCCCACCGCGCTTGTAACTCGCGCTCTGATTGGCCTCTCGTGTCTTGCCCCGCCCGGGTCTGTCCCCCACTTGTTCCTTAGGAATAGAATCATTGGTCTCTGAAGGTGGAGAAATGTTCTTGTGTTGAGCTTATTTTTTGTTTTGTCCGCAGCAGCGTCATAAAAGTCTTGCAGCTGTGTGAATATGCTACTGTAATACTTGTGCTCTTTTCTCCTGTACAATATTTGTTGAACGCCGTAGAAAGTTGACTGATGAGTTTCACACTGATTTTGCTGTAGATAATAAAGCGCTTTAAATAGACACTTTTTTTTTGAGCTCGGTTAATCGTGCATTACAGTCTCATTTCTTTTGTGAACCTGGTTAATATCCCTATATAACTTGCTTTTATCTGTAGTTAACAGCAGTTGCAGGGATTCGTTTGTTTTTACTGGAGACATTTTTCAGGAATGTATTTTTGCCATTTCGTTATTAGGACAAAGGAAATTCGTTGATTGCAAGGCCATGTTCAGCATCTTGTATAAGGAAAACAATTGAGAGGGAAAAGAGCTTCTGAGTGATCTTTTACCACAGTTTGAAGACCTGTAACCCTTAAGCGGTAGAGTATGGTAGCAAGTGAAAAGAAGAAAAAACAGTTTTAGAAGATTACCGGTTTTGAATTAGAGACAACAGAAGAAACCAGAGGATATGTTATTTTCGTGAGCAGTTAAAACTTGAAGCCTGGTGCAAGTAGCAAGTAATTTTAATATTTGCCTTCTTAGATTTTGAAGTAAACACTTAAAAGTGGATGTTTTCAAGAGAATGAGTTATAGAAATTCTGATGATGGCAATTTGTTTTCTTGAGTTTGACATTTTGAGATAGTTTTTTTGTAAACGTTGAGGAAACATTTAAAGGACGCCCTCTTTTAGTTTTCTCCACGGATAATATAGCCTTATCGGTGAAGCGGAAAAGCATTGTTGGTTATGATGCTGTAGTCGTGCTACCTGAGAGAAAATAACTTGAAAGAAATGTAGTGCTGTAGCTACTGGAAAAGTTACTTTTAAAATACATTTATAGGGGCTGGGTGCAGTGGCTCATAGCTGCAATCCCAGCACATTAGGAGGCCGAGGTGGGAGGAGCACTTGAGGCCAGGAGTTCCAGACCAACTCTGCCTCCACAAAAAATAAGTAACAGAAAAATTAGGCGGATGTGGTGGTGCGTGCCTGTGAGTCCCAGCTATTTCGGAGGCTGAGGCGGAAGGATCACTTGACTCTGCGAGTTTGAGGCTGCATTGAACTATCCTCCTGCCACTGCACTCCAGCCTGGGAGATGGAGCAAGGCCTAGTTTCTTAAAAAAACCAAAACAAAAAACCAAAAAAGTTTATATAAGATTTTTGGCTTTCGTTGCTAGAATTGCTTAAAACCCTACTTACTGTTGTTTAAAGTCATTTAAATTCTGTGATAATACGGCTGTGACATATGGCATCTCTTATTGCCTCCCTGATTTGGTCTGTCTGGTGGGTATCCTTTCTTTTTACCTTCCTCTCTGCCCTCCAGTCCCCCAGGACTAAATGATGATGAGCCTCTTGTGTAGAGAATTATTCTTTTGTTAATGGTATATGTACACCTTTTAAACTTTCAAAGTCTTTTAGAAATATCTTATTAAGAAGTATTCCAGGCCAGCTGTGGTGCTTGCACCTGTAATTCCAGCACTTTGGTGGGACGCTTGAGGCCAGGAGTTCCAGACCTTCCTGAAGTGAGGTCAAGGATGCAGTGAGCTCTGTTCAAGCCACTGTGCTCCAGCCTAGGTGAGCGAGACCCTGTCTGAAAACAAAAGCAAAAACAAAGTTATTTCAAATGTACACAGATGAGAATAATATAATGCACCCCTCTATACCAGCAACAAATTTGAATTATTATTTTTTTTGAGACAGTCTGGTTTGAGGAGCAACCTTGGCTCACTGCAACCTCTGCCTTCTGGGTTCAAGTGATCTTTTTGCCTCAGCCTCCTGAGTAGCTGGGATTGCAGGCACCTGGCTAATTTTTGTATTTTTAGTAGAGAAGGGGTTTCACCATGTTGCCAGGCTGGTCTTGAACTCCTGACTTCAGGTGGTCTGCCCGCCTCTGCGTCCCAAAGTGCTGGGATTACAGGCGTGAGCCACTGCACCTGGCCAACAAATTTGGATTTTGAACATAACTAACTTGCTATATTTACTTTGGTTTCTGTTTGAGGTATACATATGTTTTAATAAACTATCAATGGAAATCTTCAAACAAAAGCAATAGAATAATGATCCACCCATTAGGTGCCTGTTTTCCAACTTCAGTGATTATGAGAGAATGTTGCATATTGCCTGCTCCCTTGTTTTTAAGCAAATTCCAGAAAGTCGTTCATTTCATTGGTTAATGTGTTGAAATGTTTTAAGGCAAATTCCAGACACTACATTTTATCTCTAAATTTGTTGGAGTTCTTCTCTAAAAAATAAGGACTCCTTATTATATCATCAAGTGCCAATATGACAGAGTCCATATCCAGATTTTCTTTTTGTTCCCTAGGTGTCTTTTTAGAATTAGTTTTATTTAGTCTTCAGACAAGGTCCATACATGCACTGATTGATTTCTCTCCCCGCCCCACACTGGGTCTCACTCTGTTACCCAGGCTGGGGTGCAGTGGTATGATTACAGCTCACTGAAACCTCCATTTCCCAGGCTCAAGCAATCTTCCCACCTCAGCCCTCCGCCTCCTGAGTAGCTGGGACCACAGGCATGTGCCACCACACCTGGCTAAGTTTTTTTTTTTTTTTTTCCTAGAGAAGAAGACTCACTATGTTGTCCAGGCTGGTCTCAAATGCTCCTGCCAAAGTTGGAATTACAGGTGTGAGCCACCACACCTGCCCTGATTTTTTTTTTTTTTTTTTTTTTTTTTTTTTTTTTTGAGATGGAGTCTCGCTGTGTCACCCAGGCTGGAGTGCAGTGGCGCGATCTCGGCTCACTGCAAGCTCCGCCTCCCGGGTTTATGCCATTCTCCTGCCTCAGCCTCCGAGTAGCTGGGACTACAGGCGCCCGCCACCACGCCCGGCTAGTTTTTTGTATTTTTAGTAGAGACGGGGTTTCACCATGTTAGCCAGGATGGTCTCGATCTCCTGACCTTGTGATCCACCCGCCTCGGCCTCCCAAAGTGCTGGGATTACAGGGTTGAGCCACCGCGCCCGGCCTGTTTTGTTTTTTTTGAGATGGAGTCTCACTCTATAGGCAGGCTGGAGTGCAGTGGCACGATCTCGGCTCACTGCAACCTCCGCCTCCCGGGTTCAAACGATTCTCCTGCCTCAGCCTCCCAAGTAGCTGGGACTATAGGTACGCACCACCACGCCCAGCTAAGTTTTGTATTTTTAGTAGAGACGGGGTTTCACCATGTGGGCCAGGATGGTCTCCATCTCTTGACCTTGTGACTTGCCCGCCTCAGCCTCCCAAAGTGCTGGAATTATAGGCGTGATTCACCGCACCCGGCCCCTGCCCTGATTATCTTCAATCTCCTCTTATCTTGAATAGTCTTGTTTCTGTGTCATTGATTTACTGGAGACCGAATCATTTATCCTGTAGAATGTTTTACATTCTGTATTTTCTGTATTTGTCTCATTGTTCCTCATGATGTTAACTTGTTCCTTTTTCTCAGTGGTTTTCATCTTCGAATTAGAATCATCTGGGGAGGTTTATAAAATCTGGTTGTCCATAGTATGCCCCAAACCAGTTAAATCAGAATTTTTGCGGTGGGACTGGACATCAGTATTTTTAAAAGCTTTTTAGATGATTCTAGTATTAGTGTTTATAAAGCCACAATTTATCTTAAACTTGTGACCATGCTGTTATTCCAACCTGTATTTAGGGGCAAGAGTATTTTTGGTACTTTTGCTTCTTTTTTTTTTTTTTTTTTTTTTGAGACAGGGTGTCACTCTGTCACCCATGCTGGAGTGCAGTGGTATGATCTTGGCTCACTGCAACCTCTACCTCCCAGGTTCATGCAGTTCTCCTGCCTCAGCCTCTTGAGTAGCTGGGATTACAGACATGTACCTCTATGCCTGGCTACTTTTTGTATTTTTAGTAGAAACGGGGTTTCACCATGTTGGCCCAGCTAGTCTTGAACTCCTGACCTTCAGTGATCACCTGCCTTGGCCTCCCAAAGTGCTGGGATTACAGGCATGAGTCACCTTGCCAGGCCTACTTTTGCTTTATATAAGAATTGAAGCCATGTGGGGTGACTAAGGCTATACAGAGACTGGAGAGTCTGAGGTGGGAGGATCACTTGGTGCCAGGGGTTTGAGAGCAGCCTGGGCAACATAAGCAATACCACATCTGTGGAAAAAAATTTTACAAAACCTTGGTTTACAGGTGTGAGCCTCCTTGTCCAGCTCCCAAGTTTCTAGTCTCTACCTGCACTGCTGTATTGCTAGACTGTATCTCATCAGTCACACTGCCATCATCAAGTGTCCCCAGGTTACAAATTAAATACCTATAGAATGATAGATCTCTATAGTCAATCACAATACAGAATCCGTAGAGGAAAGAAATTAGCTACCCTCAGGATGAAGGGTCTTTAGAGTTCCACTGTGAAAACTAAATAATAATGGGATTAGGCAGGAGAATCACTTGAACCCAGGAGGTGGAGGTTGCAGCGAGCCAAGATTGTGCCACTGCACTCCAGCCTAGTGACAGAATGAGACTTCGTCTCAAAAAAAAAAAAAAAAATTTAAAGGTAACTAGTCTCAATTCTTTTTTTTTTTTTTGTGAGTTCTGGTCTCTTGTTGCCCAGGCTGGACTGCAGTGGCACGGTAATGAATGGCTCACTGCAACCTCAAACTCGTGGGGCACAGGTGATCCTCCTGCCTCAGTGTCCCAAGTAGCTGGGACTACAGGAGTGCATAGCCACACCCAGATAAGGTTTTTTTTTTTTCTTTTCTAGACAGAGTCTTGTGCTGTTGCCCAGGCTGGAGTGAGGTGGTGCCACCGGGCTCACTGCAACCCCTGCCTCCTGGGGCAGTTCTCCTGTCTCAGCCTCCCGAGTAGCTGGGCCTACAGGTGCATGGGATTATGCCCAGCTAATTTTTGTATTTAAAAAAATTTTTTATTTTTTTAGATGGAGTCTCGCTCTGTTGCCAGGCTGGAGTGCAATGGCACAATCTTGGCCCACTGCAACCTCCGCCTCCTGGGTTCAAGCGATTCTCCTACCTCAGCCTCCTGAGTAGCTGGGACTACAGGCGCATGCCACCATGCCCAGCTAATTTTTGTATTTTTAGTAGATACGGGGTTTCACCATGTTGGCCAGTGTGGTCTCGATCTCTTGACCTTGTGATCCACCCACCTCAGCCTCCCAAAGTCCTGGGATGACAGACGTGAGCCACCGCACCAGGCCTAATTTTTGTATTTTTAGAGAGATGGGGTTTGACCATATTGGTCAGGCTGGTGTCTCAAAATCCTGACCTCAGGTGATCCACCCACCTTGGCCTCCCAAAGTGCTGGGATTACAGGTGTGAACTACTGTGCCTGGCTGACTGTGCTACCTTAAAAGACAGTAGTTACTAGTTTCCATAGGCTCACCCAACAAGTTATTTGTATCTAAGGGATAAAAGTTGAGTGATTTGTGTATTTTTGGATCATGTGTCTCCTTACGAATTTTTGCTAGCTTACTGTATTGATTCCTGAGAAAGATTTGTTAAAATCTCCAACTACAGCAGGATGTGGTGGCTCACGCCTTTAATCCCAGCACTTTGGGAGGCCAAGGCGGGCAGATCACTTGAGGTCAGGAGTTCAAGACCAGCCTGACCAACCTGGTGAGACCCCGTCTCTACTAAAAATACAAAAATTAACCAGGCATGGTGGTCCATGTTTGTAGTCCCAGCTACTTGGGAGGCTGAGGCAGAAGAATTGCTTGAACCTGGGAGGCGGAGGTTACAGCGGGCGGAGATTGTGCCACTGCACTCCAGCCTGGGTGACAGAGCAAGATAGCTCAAAACAAAAAAACAAAAACAAGAGCTCCAAATGTGATTCTGGATTTATCGCTCTTTTTGTGCTTTTTGAAACTGTTATTAGGTACATTCAAATTTAGGATTTTTGTTTTCCTATTGAATTGACCTTAAATATTAAAAAATACTTTATTCATCATAATCTTCTTGCCTTCCTATCTACTTTGCCTTACATTAAGATGGCCACGCCTACTTTCTTTTGGTTAGTGATGGCACAGCGTATCTTTTTCTGTACTTTTCCTTTCAACCTTTCTGTGTTCACATATTTAAAGTTTGTCTCCTCTAAACAGCTTGTAGTTTTATGTGCCTTCTTTCAGTGATGTTTTGGTCATTTGTATTTTTGTTTTGTTTTGTTTTCCAGACAAGTTCTCACTTTGTTGCCCAGGGTGGAGTGCAGTGGCATGATCATGGCACACTGTAGCTCTGACCTCCTGGGTTCAGCCTCCTGAGTAGCTGAGACTATAGATGTGTGCCATCATGGCCAGCTAATTAAAAAAAATTTTTTTTTGTAGAGCCAGTGTCTCACTATGTGGCCTAGGCTTATCTTGAACTCTTGGACTCAGGCAATCCTCCCGCCTTGGCCTCCCAAAGTGCAGAGATTATAGGTATGAGCCACTGTGCCTTGCTTATTTGTATTTAACGTAATTACTTAAACGTAATTGGGTTTCAGTCTACCTGTTCTTTATCTCATTTCTTCTTGTTTTTTTTTTTTTTTTAATCTCATTTCTTCTTTATTCCTTCTCTCACTTTTTTTTTGATTAATCAAGTATTATTTTAAGATGACAGCAAGATTTCGAAAACGTAAAAAGTATTCTACTTACGCTTTTTTTTTTTTTTGAGACAGGGTCTCACTCTGTCACCCAGACTGAAGTACAGTGATATGATCACGGCTCACTGCAGCCTCAGCCTCTCGGGCTCAAGCCGTCTTCCAACCTTAGTCTCCTGAGTAGCTGGAACCACAGGCACGCACCTCCATACCTGGCTATTTTTTTGTAGGGGTAGGGTTTTGTCACGTTGCCCAGGCTGGTCTGGAACTCCTGAGCAAGTGATCTGCCCTCCTCAGCCTCCCAAAGTGGACTAACTATTCCTTCTTTCTTTCTTTTTTTAAATAACTCTTTTTTTTTTTTTTTTTTTTGAGATGGAGTCTTGCTCTGTTGCCCAGGTTGGGGTGCAGTGGCGTGATTTTGGCTTACTGCAACCTCTGCCTCCCGTGCTCAAGTGATTCTCCTGCCTCAGCCTCCAATGTAGCTGAGATTACAGGCGCCTGCTACCATGCCCGGCTAATCTTTGTATTTTTAGTAGAAACGGGATTTCACCACATTCACCAGGCTGGTCTTGAACTCCTGACCTTTCGTGATCCACCTGTTTTGGCTTCCCATAGTGCTAGGATTACAGGTGTGAGTCACCGCACCTGGCCTCTTTATTTCTTTTTTTCTTTCTTTTTTTGAGACGGAGTCTCACTCTGTTGCCCAGGCTGGAGTGCAGTGGCGAGATCTTGGCTCACGGCAAACTCTGCCTCCCGTGTTCACACCATTCTCCTGCCTCAGCCTCCCGAGTAGCTGGGACTACAGGCGCCGCCACCACGCCTGGCTAATTTTTTATATTTTTAGTAGAGACAGGATTTCACCGTATTAGCCAGGATGGTCTCAATCTCCTGACCTCGTGATCCGCCCGCCTTGGCCTCCCAAAGTGCTGGGATTACAGGCATGAGCCACTGTGCCCAGCCCTCTTTATTTCTTTTTAGTTATATATCCTTTTAATATTCTTTTGGTGGTTTCTCCAGAGGTTTCAATATACATTACCAGTATACATTAAATTAGTTCCTTTACCACTTCCCAAATAAATAAAGTTATAACTGTTAGTTGTCACCATCTTGTAATAATTATTGAGCTAGTAATCATTTTTTTTGAGACGGAGTCTCACTCTGTTGTGCAGGGTGGAGTGTGGTGGTGTGATCTCGGCTCACTGCAACCTTTGTCTTCTGAGTTCAAGTGATTCTCCTGCCTCAGCCTCCCAAGTAGCTGGAATTGCAGGAGCATGCCACCACACCCAGCTATTTTCTGTATTTTTAGTAGAGATGAGGTTTTGCCATGTTGCCCAGGCTGGTGTTGGACTCCTGGCCTCAAGTGATCCGCCTGCCTGGCCTTACTAATTTTTTTTTTTTTTTTTAAGACGGGATCTCACTCTGTCGCCTAGGCATGAGTGCAGTGGTGCGACCTCCGATCACTGCAACTTTCACCTCCCAGATTCAAGTGATTCTTGTGCCTCAGCCTCCCAAGTAGCTGGGATTACAGGCATGTGGCACCATGTCTGGCTAATTTTTGTATTTTTAGTAGAGGTGGGGTTTCACCATGGTAGCAAGCTGGTCTTGAACTCCTGACCTCAGGTGATCGGCCCACCTCGGCTTTCCAAAGTGCTGGAATTACAAGTCTGAGCCGCTGCTCTCAGCCTGGCCTTACTTCATGTATTATAAAAATTTCAAGATGTTATTAATGTTGTTTTAAAGTCAATATTCATTTGCTTACCTACCTATACATCTTTTCTGGTATTTTAAATTTCTTCCTCCAGTTCCGTGGGACCTATTTGTGGTAATTTTTATTCTGTCTGCAGAACTTACTTTGTTATTTCTTTTAATGAAGGTTTGGCTGGGCTTGGTGGCTCACGCCTGTAATCCCAGCACTTTGGGAGGCCGAGGCGGGTGGATCATCTGAGTCAGGAGTTCAAGACCAGCCTGACCAACATGGTGAAACCACTTCTCTACAAAAATACAAAAATTAGCTGGGTGTGGTGGCATGTGCTTGTAATCCCAGCTACTTGGGAGGCTGAGGCAGGAGAATTGCTTCAACCTGGGAGGTGGAAGTTGCAGTGATCCAGGATTGGGACCACTGCACTCCAGCCTGGGCGACGGAGCAAGACTGTCTCCAAAAAAAAAAAAAACACACACACAAAGGTTTATTGACAGTGACTTCAGTAGCTATGGAATTCTGGTTCGTAGTCTTTTTTTTTTTTTTTTTTTTTTTTTTTTAGCACATTAAAGATGTCCTACTGCCTTATGCCTTCCTTAATGTTGAAAATTTAGCAGTCTTGTTATTGCTCCTTTGAAAATAATGTTTTTTTGGTCTGGTTGCTTTTAAGATTTTTATTTGTCTTTGATTTTCAGCAGTTTTACTATGTTGTCCTGTAGTCATGATCTATTGCCGTATAACAAATTACCCCAACATTTAGCTGCTTAAAACTACACAGATTTGTTATTATCTGCCAGTTCCTGTAAGTCAGTGGTCCAGACACAGCTCAGATGGGTTCTCTGTCTCCTTTTCTCTGAAGTGCAGTCAGTATTGGCAGAGGTGGGGTTTTAGCTGAAGGCTTGACGGGGGAGGAGGAGTAGGCTTCCAAGCTCATGTAGTTTTGGCAGGATTCAGTTCCTGGAGGGTTGTTTGACTGAGGGCCTCAGTTTCTACCTGACTATTGGCCACCCTCAGTTTCTCGCCCTTTTGGTCTTTCCAGTGTGGTAGCTTGAGTTATCAAAAGATGAAAGCTGACAAGGCAGTAGAGTCTTAGCAAGAGGGAAGTCACAATTGTAACATAATCATAGAAGTAGTATCCTCTCGATATTACTGTATTCGAAAGTAACTGAGGGGAGGGTATTTCACAAGTCTGTGACTATCAAGAGATTTGGGCACTATTAGAGGGCATGTCAGAAGCTGCCTTTCACATGTGCAGCTAGGTGGTTTTCTTTACATTTATTTTGCTTAGGTTCTCTGAGCTTTTTGAATAAGTGGTATGATATCAAATAGTTTAATGTATAATTAAAGTCCCAAGTGGAAAGGACAGAGGGGAGAAGTAGTTTGAAGAAATAACAAGCATTTTTGAACATCTTTAGGTCTGCTTCTATTGACCATTTCCCCTCTTGACCATGGATCACACACATATCTAGCTTTGTTGTGTATCATCATTTTTTGAGGTATGCTGTAACTTTGTGTAAAAAGAGTAGAGGCTGCAGTAATGTATTTACCCCTGGTAAAGAGGTGCGCTTTTCTCAAGCAGTTAGTGTGTGAGACAGGGTCAGTCTAATTTGTAATTGATCATCTCTGAGCTTTGTTAAATTCAGTTAATCACCGGCTTTGCATGCTTTGAGGGTGGCATCAAGACTTTCCCTTCCAGCAGAGTTTGACATTTGGCCCTCGTGAAATTCCTGAGGTGTCTTATTTTTTATATCGGAGTTGCCACCTTTCCAAACTTTGTGAGGTCTTGTTCTACTTTGTACCTGACTGCCAACTTTTTAGGTTGCTACAGAGTTCGCTCTGCTTTGTGGTCCTGCTCTAGGCTTTCCGTGTCAGAAGACATCATTCTCCACCCTGTTGTTCTATCTCTAGCCTTAGGAGGGCCCCTGCAGTGCATTTGGAATGTAAGGTTTCTTCAGGGCTGCCCTGGCTTTAGTGTTTGGGCCCTATGCAGTTGGTGAAGGCCTATGGGAAAAAATTGTGGTAGGTGTGCAGACTCACTGTAGCTGAAGCTCCTTAGGATTCTGATCAGTCATGCTGGCTACAAGTGGTCATTAAGTTTGTTAGAGGTTTGAGTGGTTTTTTCTTATTCTTGTCTGAGGTCAGCTGCCTCTCTGCTAGGGATGAAAGCAGCTATGAGTCCCTTTTCTTTAACTTTATTTATTTTTGAGATGGAGTTTCACTCTTATTGCCCAGGCTGTGAGTGCTATGGCATGGTCTTGGCTCACTGCAACCTCCGCCTCCCAGGTTCAAGTGATTTCATACCTCACCCTGCTAAGTAGCTGGGATTACAGGCGCCCACCACCACACCCAGCTACTTTTTGTGTTTTTTCTTTTTAGTAGAGATGGAGTTTCACCATTTCTGCCAGGCTGGTCTTGAACTCTTGACCTCCAGTTATCCATCCGCCTCGGCCTCCCAAAGTGTTGGGATTACAAGCGTGAGCCACCACGCCCGGCCTGAGTCCCTTTTCTGTTCCCAGAAAAGCTTGTACTTTCTGGGATTAGTTAATATAGACTTTCCTTTGTTTTTTCAGCTGTGATGGGTTTATACATTTTTTAAAGTTTATCCAGCTTGTTCTCATTGTAGAGATGAGAGCGATATCTTTTATCTTTTACACTGGAGTAAATAAATGATTATTTTTCATTTAAAATTATGAGAGACATGTAATTGTCTATAGTCATCCATAGGTATATCTACTTCTGGTTCCTGGCACGTAGTTGGCTGTCAATACTTACTGAAAGAATTAATGTTTTTTACTGCCTAGTGTATTGTTGAGAACCACTTATCCATGATTTAGATACTAATTGATGTCTTGTATGATCTTTGATATCTTAACATCTCTCTCAAAGATGTGTGCTTCGCTTACAGGCCAGTTAGCATAATTTTTTTTTTTTTTTTGAGACAGAGTTTCGTTGTTGTTGCCCAGGCTAGAGTGCAATGGCATGATCCTGGCTCACTGCACCGTCCACCTCCTGGGTTCAAGTGATTCTCCTGCCTCAGCCTCCCAGGTAGCTGGGAATACAGGCGTGCACCACCATGCCTGGCTAATTTTGTATTTTTAGTAGAGATGGGGTTTCACCATGTTGGTCAGGCGGGTCTTGAACTCCTGACCTCAAGTGATCCACCTGCCTTGGCCTTCCAAAGTGCTTAGATTACAGGTATGAGTCACCGTGCCCGGCCCCGTTAGCGCAATTTTGAATAAAGTCTTGATTTCAATTGAGTCTTGAAATTAGGTTTTGTTAGCTCTGCAATCTTTGTTCTTTTTCAAAGGTGCTTTGCCAGGTCATTTGCATGTAAATTTTAGAACAAAATTGTCAATTTCTACAAAAAAAATCTGAAGTTTTGAGTGTTACAGTTTTGAATCTGTAGATCAAATCTGTAGATAACTTACTGCTTATTTAAGTCGTCTTTAATTTCTCTCAGCATGTTTTACAGTTTTCAGTTTATGCTTTTCACATTTTGCCAGACTTATCCCTAAGTATTTAATAGTTTTTGATATTATTAAACTGTTGTCATTAAAACTTGCTCTCCAACTAGGTCTTGTCCAATAAGCATGTGGCTCCTGATCATCTGTTGCAAATCTGCCAGCGCATCGGTCCTATGTTGGATAAAGAAATTCCACCCAGTATTTCAAGAGTCACTTCTTTACTTGGTGCAGGAAGGCAGTCTTTGCTACGTACAGCAAAAGGTACCTTAATTTGAAGAAGTGTTCTGCTTTGTATTAATAACCTAATAATGATTATAATTGTGAAGTAATGTAAGCATTGTGGAAGAAAGGTGATAATGTAACTATAAATCATGCTGTGGACTATAAAATTCTCTGCGTTTAGCATAGAACATTGAATTTTATTACATAAGTGTTTAATGGGTCCTTCTGGATTAAAAAGTTGATAAAGATATAGATGTTAAGCTAAAAAGCTTGAATTTATTCTGAGATGTTGTTTGAGGTTTTATCAATGTGAGTTCTTAATTTTCCATTTTGTAGCTCACTCATAACTTCATTGAATGTAACTGTATGTGTCTAATAAACTCTTTAAATGCTAGAAGTATTTCATTTGATATTTAGTTTCTGAAAGCCCTTTGTTATAAAGGGAAGTGATTTTCTAAATTTGGTAGCAGCTTGAAAACAAGCACCAAAAATGTAAAATTGCATGGTTCTTTTTTTACTAATTTAATTTTTTTGCAAAGTTATGTGCTAGCAAAATGTTTGAAATTGCTATTCTTTTTCTGTTAGCTTGGTATATATGACTCAGACTAAGTATATGTATGTGATATAATCTATGTGTACATGTGGCTAAACTGCTAATGGGCAAAGATTGTTGGTTCTTCTGATCCTGAGTATACATCAAGTTCATCCCATGATTATTTTTTATTATGAGCTATTGCTGATGTGATGCTATCTCTTAGATGCACCACCAGTATAAAGCTTAACTGAGAAAGAACACCCCTCCCTCTTAGTTCCGTACCAGACTGGTTTGTTAGGTTTAGTTGTTTCTTAGTGCTCTAGCCATGTCACCCTGTGGCACTAATCAGGAAACTGTTTATATTCTTCCTCTTCTGTGTCCCTATTCACTTTGTAATTAGCTGGTTATATGGTAGTTAATTGGTAGCCTGTTTTCCTTTGTTTTCTTTACTTGTGTCAAGCTCCATGTTGTTGTTTTGTGATGAGCAGTGATTTAGAACTGGCCAGACCTTAGAAGAGTCTTCAGCAAGCTGCCCTAGGGTAGGGGCATATTCTCTATTTGTTTTGTACTGGTACCCCAAGAGGATGCCTTGTAACTGCTCTTTGGTCATGATAGTGGAAATGAATCCATTCATGTAAAATGCAATATGCCTGTTAGTTTGGGGCACCCGAGGCTCAGTAGAGGTTTAGTATGATGCCTTCCCTTTCTTCTCTGAGTTATGAAGAAACTAATTTCTGGCACAGTGTGACTGCTTAAAACCCTATGTTCTGCTATCTCCTATAGAGGAGAGCAGACATTTTTTTCTTAGTGCATTTGCTGGTAGGTCAAGGAGGGATGGACTTTGAATTAGTGTTCAGAGTCACAGATCCTGCATATGTGCTCTTCAGTAGAGGATTTTCTGTGATTCTAAAATGAAGGGAAAGCTATGTAATTTATCAGTACTTCCTAAAGAGAGAGACTAAAGTCATGGCAGTATTGGCCAAATTAATTTTAAAACTGAACAAGTCATGAATTTTCATATAAATCAAAGAACTTTTTCCTTATAAAAGCTTCCATTTTTGAAAAGTTGGATCAGTTGTAAGACCTTTTATCTTTAGTATTGTATGATATAATTCTACATTGAAAAATAAACACTTGGCATGAAATGGGACTTGGAGTCAAGATCTGGTTTTCTGGTCCATCTTTACCAACCATTGCTGTGGATCTCTTTAAAGGCCCTAGAACCTTTGAGCCTCAGTTACCTCACTTGTAAATTGGCAAAAATACCTACCTCACAGGGTTGTTGTGAGGATTCAATGAGCTAATGTATGTTGAAAGCACTTTGTGAATTGTAAAGTGCTACACAAATGTTAGTTGTTGTTGCTGCTGTATCTGAGATGTCTTAATTTTCTTTTTCTTCAGAAATAGTCTAATAAACCTCCAGGGCTTTTCTGTTAAAGTATATTAGTTGGTAAAATGTTGAATAAACAGTTTATTACAATATACGTAAGTATTCTATAAAATCTTTCTTGGGGTTAACTTTCAAGATTTTATGTGTATCTAAAATTCATTTTAAAGACTGCAGGCACACAGTTTGGAAGGGCTCTGCCTTTGCTGCTCTTCATAGAGGAAGACCTCCTGAAATGCCAGTGAATTATGGTTCCCCACCAAATCTTGGTAAGTAAGGTTGGCCTTTGAGATGCCTGAAATAATTCTTTTTACTTTTCTCAACAACCTTTATAAATGCTGTATTAAAATTTAAAAAGAAATACTGGTTGAAATGTTTTGATAGTAATAAGTATCAAATATCAAATTATTGTTAAAATAATTACTAAAAATAAAGTTAATAAAAAAGAATCTTACTGTAGTAAGAAGTCTGTATTAGTGAATATAGAAGAATAGAATTGGAAAGAAATTGTGTCCTTAGGGTTTCTTGAACATAGATTTTTGTGACCCTCTAGAAATTGTTATTTGAGTTTTTCTTAGATTTTTCCATATTGGCTCTCCCTTAACCATTTTCATTGTTTTTATTTCCTAGTGGAGATACATCGAGGAAAACAACTCACAGGGTGTTCCACTTTTAGTACAGCATTTCCAGGAACTATGTATCAGCATATAAAAATGCACAGAAGGATTCTCGGACATCTGTCTGCTGTTTACTGTGTAGCATTTGATAGGACAGGACATAGAATCTTTACAGTGAGTTAACGTTTTAAACTTGATTTGGTGTCATATAGAGTACTTCAGTGTGCTTCAGAATCATCTAGGAAATCTTACAAAATATGTAGTTTCTGTTTCCCATCCTCAGAGATTTTGACTCAGTAGGTATGGTGTGGGTCTCATGAATTCGTATTTTTAATAAGTGCGTCAGCTGAAGATAGTCAGGACTCCGTGCTGTTTTGAGATACAATGATTTAGAGTAGTGGTTCTTAAATGTGGTATTTAAGGATGCTTAAAAATAGACATACCTAATACTTTCCCTCTAGCACATTCTAGACTTACTGAATTAGATTACATTGTAATTAAATATATGTATTAACTGTAAACCCCCCAAAATAAAAAGCTCCTCAGACCTCTACAAGTGATTCATGTTCACATTAACCACTGGTTCAGGAAAGTGGGTTGATTATAAAATAACCCATTAATGTTCAAGTAAGTATTAAAAACCTATCTGAAAAAATTTGGAATTTATCATTTTAATGTTTTAAGGGTAAATTAGGATAGGTGAGAAGTTTAACTTTGATTTTGCAGGTGTACAATTCAAGAGTAGATAATCAAGTGTTTCTTGAATGAATGGGTGCTGGCTAGTACCGTAAACTTGAGACTGTGTTGTTTGTGAGGAGGCTGTTCCCACCATTTTTGTTTGTTTTTGGGATTGCCACTTAGTCCTGTTTCTCACTATGAAGTATAGATCTGTTCCAACATTCATCACATTATTTAGCTTGGTGTGAATAGACTTTTCTTTTTTTGAGACGGAGTTTCGCTCTGTCGCCCAGGCTGGAGTGCAGTGGCGCAGTCTCGATTCACTGCAAGCTCTGCCTCCTGGGTTCTTGCCATTCTCCTGCCTTAGCCTCCCAAGTAGCTGGGACTACAGGCGCCAGCCACCACGCCTGGCTAATTTTTTGTATTTCTTAGTAGAGGTGAAGTTTCACTGCATTACCCAGGATGGTCTTGATCTCCTGACCTTGTGATCCGCCTGCATCGGCCTCCCAAAGTGTTGAGATTACAGGCGTGAGCCACTGCACCCGGCCTAGACTAACATTTAACCATTGTTAGTTGATATAAGAGAGCCATGAACTTTGAGTTGGACTTCTTACTTTGCAGAGAACTTGGGGGAAAATAGTATTGATAATGGAGTCTGACCCATAGAAATGATAACTTGGCAGTATTTTTGTGTACACTTTCTTTGCCTTAAAGAAAAATACTGTTATTCCATAAGTGTTCTGACCGTAAGTCATAATTTATTACATAAATAACAAAGTATTCTATAGTTGGAAAGAGAGAAGTTAAAGATAGTTAATTTGGATGGCATATAAAAGGTATTCTTTTAATATCATTTAAAAGATTTGCTGTACTAACATTAATTTTTGGATATCTTTTTTCTTAGGGTTCGGATGATTGTTTGGTAAAGATTTGGTCAACACATAATGGCCGCTTGTTATCTACATTAAGAGGTCATTCTGCAGAAATTTCAGATATGGCAGTGAACTATGAGAATACAATGATTGCCGCGGGGAGCTGTGATAAAATTATTAGAGTGTGGTGCTTGCGAACTTGTGCCCCGGTTGCTGTGCTCCAAGGACATACAGGATCAATTACATCTTTACAGGTAAACTTTTAGCTTAGTGGGCACATTCCTATATATATTTTCACCTTTTTCTTTCAAACAGTTTCTTTGGAATTGAGAAGTAGTAAGATGTGTATTAGTAACTATATATTTTAAGTAAGAGAAATGATAATTCATACTTCCACAAATCATGGAAGGCTGATGAAATGAAGATCTAATGCATATTTACATGAAGGCTTATTGATATTTTGGGGTTTATGGTTGAACTGGATGACTGTCAGTTGCAAACTGGTGATAGATTGTTTTTCAACTTTAAAACTTGTGGATTTTGCTAAGGTGGTTTTGTTTTTTGTTTTTTTTTTGTTTTTTTTTTTTGAGACTGAGTCTTGCTCTGTTGCCCAGGCTGGAGGGCAGTGGCGCGATCTCAGCTCGCTGCAACCTCTGCCTCCCGGGTTCAAGCGATTCTTGTGCCTCAGCCTCCCAAATAGCTGGGATTACAGGTGTCCACCACCATACCTGGCTAATTTTTGTATTTTTAGTAGAGATGGGGTTTCACCATGTTGGGCAGGCTGGTCTCAAACTCCTGACCTCAAGTGACCTGCCTGGCTTGGCCTCTCTAAATGCTGGGGTGACAGGCGGGAGCCACCGCGCCCGGCCGCTTTGTTGATTTAATGTGCCTAAATATTTAAAGTTTTTTTCCACGATAAGCAGAGGATAATTTTGAACCTACACAGAGTAGACAGAATAGTATAAACTCCTATGTATCTGTCAACCCATGGCCAGTTCTTTCCTAACTGCCTCATCTTGTACCTAAAGCAAATCCTAGATTTTATATCATTTCTTCTGCAAATGTTTCATTCTGTATTTCTAAGAGATAAGGATTCCTCTTCCCCCCTTTTTTCATAGCAACTGTTATGGGAGGAAAAGATTCCTTTTTAAAACAACTACAACACTATTATCACACTATTTATTGATGTTCAAGTTTCCAGTTGTCTCGTAAGTGGTATTTTGTTTAGGTTGTTTGAATCAGGAGCAAAACAAAGCCTGCATGTTACAATTGGTTGCTATAGACTAAAGAAACTTAAAATATGAATTTTACCTACCTATGCAGTTAAAAAAAATTATCTTGCAGTTTCTCTGTTGAAGGTCCTGGGTTATCTATAGTTTCCCCACAGTTTGGATGTTGCCAATTGTATCCTATTGGAGTAGTTTAATATGTTCCTCTGTATTTCTATTAAGTTGGTTATTGGATCTAGAGCAGTGGTTCTCTTTAATGTGCATGAGAATCACCTGGAGGGCTTGATTAAAACATTGTTAGGCACTACCCCCAAAGTTTCTGATTCAAAATGTCTGGGGTGGGGGTATGGGAATTTCATCACTGATAGAAGATTGATCACATTGAGGTGTAAGTTCTTCCATCAGAAGGCACAAAATGTCTAGTGTTTTTCTGTATTCCTCACTGATGATCGTTGCCTTACATCCATTAGTTGTTAGGGACAGAAAATGTTGCTCTTACTAGTGCAGAGTTCTTGGCTCTCAGTGTAACAGAAATTAATAGGAGGCTGGGCAGACTTCCCAGACAAGATTTATTAAGACTTATGCCGAGACTTATTAAGACTTGTGCCTAGCAGTGGCACATGCCTGTAATCCCAGCACTTTAGGGAGGCTGAGGTGGGAGGATCACTTGAGCTCACAGGTTTGAGACCTGGCCTGGGCAACATAGCAAGACACTACCCCCAACCCCAGAAATAGTTTGGCAAGGTGGCACACGCCTGTAGTCTCAGTACCCTGAGGTTGAGGGAGGATTGCTTGAGCCAGGAGGTTGAGGCTGCAGTGAGCCATGATCGCACCAGTACATTTCAGTCTGGGTGACAAAGTGAGACTGTCTCAAAAAAAAAAAAAAAAAAAAAAAAGAAACTTATGCCTGAAACATTGGGAATAAGTGAGACAGTGAAGGAAGAAGGGTCCTCTGGCTGGCTCCCCAGGGGAATGCCTTGCCGTGTCTTAAGGAGGGTGATGTGTAAGACTCATGAAGTAGGTGAACGTTATTACATGTGTGGGGTGGAGCGCAGGGTGTGCAGATGTACTAAAGAATCATGCTAACACATATGTCGCATGAGAGGGGGAGATAAGCCCCTCTAGGTGAAGGTTTTAGTATTACAATGAGGCTCAGGGTTAGCATTGGTCCTTCTCCTGGCCTTGTGCACATATGGGCAATAGAGTTAACTCTCCCGAGTAGGATTCATGGCGGAATGCTGCTTGTTTTAGTTTTTTTAGACAGCTTACAAGGTCTGGTCAGTGAGTATGGGCCAGTGGGGATGGTGCTAAAATGGTGGTCAGTGGTCACGTATGGAGAAACATGTTAGTGGGGGTGGGCCAAGTCCTGTCCCTACTATACTGTTTCAGTGCTTTTCTATCATTTTTTGAAACTTATGTTTGGTTAGGCTGAAGTAAATTGTTAGATGATTTGTAAGGCTTTTATTTTGTTTTGATTTATAAGACTTTTAAAGGCACAGTGGTGTCTCTCATTAGAATTTGGTTAAAACTGGTGGTGGTTCAATTTTTTTATGCACATTCACCTAGGCTATATATTAGTGGTCACTTAAATGGATTTGGTGTGAACTTTTGTGATAAAAAGCGACTTTTGTTCTCTTCTAGTTAATGTTCTCAAAGAAAAGAGAGTGAGTAGCTATTATGGGATGAAGATAGTTATAATTGAGATAGTGGTTTTTGTTTTTCGTGTTTTTTTTTGGCCCAGGCGGAGTGCTGTGGTGTGATCATGGCTCATTGTAACCTCAGCCTGGGGTCAAGGTCTGTCCATCTCAACCTCTCAAGTAGCTAGGACCACAGGTGTGTGCTACCAACCCCAGCTGTTTACAGTTTTTATAGGGATGGAATCTAGCCATGGTGTCCAGGCTGTTCTTGAATTCCTAGGATCAAGCAGTCCTTTTTCCTCCACCTCCCAAAATGCTGGAATTATAAGCCTGAGCCACCACGCCTTGCTGAGATAGTGTTTTATTTTGGAAGTTTAAGCAAGACTTTTGGTTTCTCTACATGTAGTTAAGAAGTATATTGTTTTCTGGAAGATTTTATAGTTTGAAAATCAAATTCTTGCTAGGTTTCACAGTTAACATTTTATAGTTTGATATGAATGTATTGACAATATAGCAGCAAATAAGAACATTTATACTTTGAGAGGGTGCCTGTCTTAAAATCATCTTGGAATTCTTTGAAAGTGGAGTTCTAATCTTCCCTGAAATGATTCTTCTTGTAGTGGGGGCTCACGTGCGTTTATTGCTTACTGAGTATATCTGAACAATCTACTTGGTTAGTAGTACTTTTTATTTTGAGACGGAGTCTCACTCTGTTGCCCAGGCTGGAGTGCAGTGGCACGATCTCAGCTCACTGCAACCTCTGCCTCATGGGTTCAAGCGTTTCTTTTGCCTCAGCCTCCTGAGTAGCTGGGACTACAGGCACGTGCCACCATGCCTGGCTAATTTTTTGTGTTTTTAGTAGAGACGAGGTTTCACTGTGTTAGCCAGGATGGTCTCAATCTCCTGACCTTGTGATCCACCCGCCTTGACCTCCCAAAGTGCTGGGATTACAGGCGTGAACTACAACGCCCAAACTCAGTGGGTGATTTTAATAGCATCTGAACACAACTGATGAAACTGAAGAGAGAATTAGTGAAGTGGAGTTGAGGTCAGAAGAAAATAAATAGAACCAAATACAATGAGTAATCATTGCAGCCTTAGGGAAAATTAGAGGAGTAGTAAGAAGACTGATTGCTAGCTTCTTAATATAATGGAAGTTGATAGACAAGTAATATTTTTAAATTGCTAATAGAAAATGCCAGTCAATAATTCTGAGCCTATTAAAATATATCATTGAGGAATGAAAGTGTATTAAGTGCATGTTTAGACACTGAGAATTTCTTAGCAATCGAACAACATTAAAGGGAATTCTAAATAATATTCTTTTTTTCTTTTTTGAGACGGAGTCTCGCTCTGTCACCCAGGCTGGAGTGCAGTGGCGCAATCTCAGCTCACTGCAAGCTCTGCCTCCCAGGTTCACGCCATTCTCCTGCCTTAGCCTCCCAAGTAGCTGGGACTACAGGCGCCCGCCACCACGCCCGGCTAAGTTTTTGTATTTTTTAGTAGAGACAGGGTTTCATTGTGTCAGCCAGGATGGTCTGTATCTTCTGATCTTGTGATCTACCTGCCTTGGCCTCCCAGAGTGCTGGGATTACAGGCATGAGCCACCGCGCCAGCCCTAAATAATATTCTTTAGGCAGGGATGTGATCCCAAGTGGAAACTTGGAGATGCAAGAAGGAATGAAGACTTAAGAAAAAAAAAAAAAGTGAATGTGTGGGTAAATGGAAATAAACATTGGCTGTATAAGATAAGTAAATTCTGGGCTTCAAAATACGTATGGAATTAAAGAATGAATAGTATGTATATCAGGAGGAGGTAACTTCAATATTCTAAGATCTTTGCATTGTTCAAGGAGTGGAAAATAAAAAAATACAAATTTACATTAGACTTTAAGATGAAGATGCATTTTGAAATCTCTAGAATAACAGCCAAAAGTATAGCAAGAGATTGTATAACTACTAGACTTAATAGAGGTGGGGAGATATGTACTAATAAAGTAAAACAAGAAAGGAGAAAAAAAACAGTACTAAGATGATACTGGGTGGGATAGTAAATGTCAATATAAACATAATTATATTACTTGAAATACATTAAATGGGCTAAAGCAAGTCTCAACTGAAATAATTCTAAGTATATTCTCTGACAACAATGTAATTAAACAAGAAATTACTAACAGCCAGAATTAATAACAGATAATCCTCACTTTTTGTAAACTTTATGTATAGTTGACCCTCGAACAATATGGGTTTGAATTACATGGGTCGACATACATAGATTTTCTTCCACCTCTGTCACCCCTGAGATAGCAAGACCAACTCCTCTTATTCCTCCTCCTCCTCTTCAGCCTATTCCACATGAAGACAATGAGGATGAAGACCTTTAAGATGATCACTTCTACTTAATAGTAAATATATTTTCTCTTCCTTATGATTTTCTTGATAACTTTTTTTTTCTAGCTTACTTTATTATTAGAATACCTTACATAAAACATATACAAAAATATGTGTTAATTGACTGTTCATGCAATTGGTAAGGCTTTATTAGTAGTTAAGTTTTTTGGGAGTCAGAAGTTACATGTGGATTTTCAACTGCCTGGGAGGGGGTTGATACCCTAACCCCTGCGTTGTTCAAGGGTCAACTATACTTTTAAATAATCCATACGTCAAAGAAAAAAAAATCACAATAGACATTTAAGAATATTTCGAACTGATTAATAATGAAAACCTTACAAATGAAAACTTGAGGGAGGTACTCTTTGGGAGTCAGCTTTGAAGGCAGTGCCCAGTGATTCTTGCCTCCTGGCACTCAGGCCACTGTAGTCTCCTTGCTGAATAGGGTTGACCGGTGAACTTAAAAGATAATGAGAAAATGGGCCGGGCGCGGTGGCTCAAGCCTGAGAAAATGGCATAGTGTGACTTTCAGTGTTTCTGAAGTTACACTACACCATAATAAGATAGCTTTTGTCTTGTTCTCTTTAATCACTGCTCTTGGGGGAAGCCAGTTGTTAGGTAGATTGCACACTCAAACTGCCCTATGGAAAAGTCTTCATGGTAGTAACTGATGTCTTCTGCTGTAGTCATGTGAGTAAGTCATTTTGGAAGCATATCCCCATATTCCCAGTTAAGCCTTTATGTGACTGTGGCTCAGGTCGACATCTTGACTGCATCTTGCAGCCTCGAGACACTGAGCCAGACCTACCTAGCTAAGTTGCTGTTGAATTCTCGGCCCATAGAGACTATGGGATAATGAATATTTATTGTTGTCCAGTGCAGCTAAAAATTTTGGGGTAAATTGTTTCATAACAGTATATCTTTCTCCGCTGAAGTTGTGCTGAAGGGGAAATTTACACCCAATTGATGTATTAAAAAGAAGCTGAAATTCAGTGATCAACTGTATTTCTCAAGAAGTTAGAACAATAAACAAGAAGAAAGAAATTTTGAAGATAAGTGCAGAAATTAAGGACAGAAAAAATGTGCATAACAGTAGCAAGGATCAGCAAAGCCAGAAGTTCTTTGAAAGGCTAAAAATACTGGTGAAAGACAGGTTGTTCAGGGAACAAAAAAGAAACTTGACAAATAACCATTATCAGATTTGAAAAAGGGGTATCACTACATATCCTTCAGATAATAAAAAGAGGATATTTTAAACAGCCTTATAAAGGAAAATTGAAGGTAAATACAGAGAAAACACCAAGACATAAAAAGAAAATCTGAATTGACTTGTAGCTATGAAATGCATTGTATCTGTAGTTAAACATTTTCTCTATCTACTTATTATTTAGGTAAAAAATGTTTGACCCTAATCTCCTGAGGAAGCAATCAGACAAATCCAAATTGAGAAACTGTGAAACAAATCTCTTATTCCTCAAATGTTTGGTTTCAAGAAAGACAGAAAGATGGAGAGCTTTATTACAAGGAACCTCAGGAAAAGGGACAAATGTTAATATATGAGCCTTGATTTGGGTTCTGGATTTAGGAGAGAAAAAAGCTGTAAAGGATGCTTGAGAAATTTGGGAAATTTGAATATGGATTATATAATGTTTTATCAGTATTAAGTTTTTAAAGTATTGATAACTATGTTATAGTTATGTAGGAGAATGTCATTGTTAGGCGATACACACTAAGGATTTTAGGGCTGAAGTAATGTCTATAAGGTAGATTTGGATGGTTCATGTCAGTATGATATCGACTTCAAGAAGCAAGTGTTGCAAACTGTTAGCCGTTGGTGAATCTTGATGACCAGTGTGTGGGTGCTCATTGTACTATTACGACTTTTATTGAGATTAAAAATATTACAAAATTAAATATTTGCAGAAAATGAACACCATGCTATTACTACAACTGTTCATTTTTTTTAGTATTGCTAGGCAAGAAAGAACAAAAATGGGCTGGGCGCAGTGGCTCACGCCTGTAATCCCAGCACTTTGGGAGGCTGAGGTGGGCGGATCACGAGGTCAGGAGTTTGAGACCAGCCCGACCAACATAGTGAAACCCCATCTGTACTAAACATACAAAAAATTAGCTGGGCGTGGTGGCGGACACTTGTAATCCCAGCTACTTGGGAGGCTGAGGCAGGAGAAGTGCTTGAAGCTGGGAGGCGGAGGTTGCAGTGAGCCGAGATCGTGCCACTGCACTCCCCACCAGGCGACAGTGCGAGACTTCATCTCAAAAAACAAAAACAAAAACAAAAATATACAAATACTGGAAATAAAAAATTTTTATTTTCCAATAGTTTGATTGCCTACTTAAAATCCAAGAGAATTGAAAAATGCCTTGACAGGTTGCAGTATATCTTGTGAAATAATAGCTATTGAACTTAGGTAGTGATGATGGCTGCACAGCATTGTGCATGCACTAAATGCCACTGAATTGTTGACTTTAAAATGGTTCATATGGTGTGTTTTATGTTATGTGAATTTTACCCCCCCAGGATGCATGAGTGAGCATACAGGAAAAGATTTTCATTTTAACAGTTAACAGGACAGCTAACTACCTTTGACGAATACATTTTATTTATTTATTTATTTATTTATTTATTTATTTATTTATTTATTTATTTGATAGGAGTCTCGCTCTGTCACCCGGGCTGGAGTGCAGTGGCTGGATCTCAGCTTGCTGCAAGCTACGCCTCCCGGGTTCACGCCATTCTCCTACCTCAGCCTCCGGAGTAGCTGGGACTATAGGCGCCCGCCACCTCGCCCGGCTAGCTTTTTGTATTTTTTAGTAGAGATGGGGTTTCACCGTGTTAGCTAGGATGGTGTCGATCTCCTGACCTCGTGATCCGCCCGTCTCGGCCTCCCAAAGTGTTGGGATTAGAGACTTGAGCCACCGCGCCCGGCCTTATTTTTTTTTTTATTAAAGACAGAGTCTTACTCTGTCACTCAGGCTGGAGTGCAGTGGTGCGATCTTGGCTTACTGCAACCTCTTGTCAACTGGGCCCAAGTGATGCTCCCCCCTCACCCTCCTGAGTAGCTGGGACTACAGGTGCGTGCCACCACTCCTGGCTAAGTTTTTTTGTGTGTGTTTTTTGGGTGGAGATGGGGTTTTGCCATGTTGCCCAAACTGGTCGAACTCCTGGGCTCAAGCAGTCCTCCGGCCTTGGCCTCCCAAAGTACTAGGATTATAGGTGTGAGCCACCACACCCAGCCTACATTCTTTTTAAATTTTTTGTTTTTAGTTGACCTATAATAATTATAGAAAGACAATACAGTGTGATGTTTCAGTGCATATATGCATTGTATAAGGATCAAATGAGGGTAATTATATCCATCATTTTAAGTATTTATCATTTATTTGTTGTGGTAATATTCAAAGTCTTCTAGCTATCTTGAAATGTCTATCACATTGTTATTTGCTGTACTCACCTTGCTGTGTAATAGAACACCAGAACTTATCCTTCCTGTCTGATTGTAACTTAATACCCATTGAAACAACTTCTTATGGTCCCCCCTTCCTCCATACTCCCCAGCCATAGGTAACACTGTTCTGTTCTCTGCTTCTGTGAAATCAACTTCTAAAATTCAATAGTGAGATTACACAGTGTTTGCCTTTCTGTGCCTTGCTATTTCACTTAACATAATGGCCTTTAGGTTCATCCATATTACCACAAATGACAGAGGAGTATTCTGTTTATAATGTTCCATTGTTTGTGTGTGTATACACAGACACACTGCATTTTCTTTGTCTGTTCATCTGTAGATGGGTGTTTAGGTTGATTCATATCTTGACTATTGTGAATGGCACTGCAGTAAACATGGGAGTGCAGGTATCTCTTCAATATACTGATTTCATGTCCCTTCGGATATATACCCAAAAGCATAGGCAACAAAAGCAAAAACAGACAAATGGAATTATATCAAACTACAAAGCTTTTGTACAGCAAAGGAAACAATCAATATAGATCAAAGAGACAACCTGAAGAATGGGAGAAAGTACTTGTAAAATCTGTGCATCTGACAAAGGGTTAATATCCAGAACATAGAAGGAACTCAACTCAATAGAAAAAAAATTCAATTAAAAAATGGGCAAAAGACCTGAATAGACATCTCTAAAAAGAAAACATACAAATGGCCAACAGATATATGAAAATGTGTTTAACATCACTAATTATCAGGAAAATGCAAATCAAAACCCCAGTGAGATCCTACCTCACCCCGGAATGACTGTTCTCAAAAAGACAAAGGATAACAAATGTTGGGAAGGATGTGGAGAAAGGGGAACTCTTATGCACTTTTGGTGAGAATGTAAATTAGTACAGCTATTATGGGAAGCAGTATGGAGGTTCTCCCACCTTCCCCAGAGGCAGGTTCTCTCTCTTGCCCAGGCTGGAGTGCAGTAGTGTAATCATAGCTCGCTTGGCCTCAAACTTGTGGGCTCAAGTCATCCTCCTGCCTCAGCCTTCTGAGTAGCTGAGAATATAGGTGTGTGCCACCTCACCTAGTTAGTTCTTAATTTTTTGTAGAGACAGTGTCTTGCTGTGTTTCACAAGCTGGTCTTGAACTTCTGGCCTCAAGCAGTCCTCCTGTATTGGCCTCCCACAGCACTGGGGTTTATAGGCGTGAGCCACCATGCCCGGCTGGAGGTTCTTCACAAAAAAATGATTGGCTGTATATCCAAAGAAAATAAATAATACGTTGTTTCACAGCAAAAGAGAGGATCAGCCAGGCGCGGTGGCTCAGGCCTGTAATCCCAGCACTTTGGGAGGCCGAGGCGAGCAGATCATGAGGTCAGGAGATCGAGACCATCCTGGCTAACACGGTGACACCCCGTATCTACTAAAAAATACAAAAAATTAGCTGGGCGTGGTGGTGGGCACCTGTAGTCCTAGCTACTGGGGAGGCTGAGGCAGGAGAATGGCGTGAACCCGGGAGGTGGAGCTTGCAGTGAGCGGATATCATGCCACTGCACTGCAGCCTGGGTGAGAGAGCGAGACTCGGTCTCAAAAAAAAAAAAAAGGATCAGCATATATTGAAGAGTCCTTATTTTATCGCCTAACAAGTTGTAAAAGTAGACATTCTTAAGCTCATGAGCATGAGGTACATACTAGGTAGTCACTCCAAATGTGTAGATTTCAAGCATACTTTGGACTTTGGAAGTAGACACATGAGGTCTACTAAAAATCCTAAAATCCTAACGCCAAAGAGGACTTTGAGAAATCATAGTTCATACTGTTTCCTTTATGCAGGATTTAGCTAATCCATCTTAGAAAAAAAGAGACTATTTTTAATATCCAGAAATACATATTATAGTCATTGGCAACTGGCCTTGAGGGGGGGCATAATAAAACATGGTTGTATGTCAGTAATACTGCAATTGATGAAATGCTGCTATTTAGAAACAGTAAAAGGAAGGCTCCCGAGGTTAAAAATACCTGTTGGACACTAAAGAAAAACAAAACAAAACAAAACAAATCACAACTCTTAACACTTCAAGCTTAGAGGCTTCATTAGTGAATTCTGTTAAAACTTGTTAGAACTGCTGAGAGCTTAGTATGATGGTTAGATATATATATAGGACCCATGTCTTAAAACCAGAACTTTATTGTACACTATTAATAAGTAATAAATACAATGGAAGAAGAATTAATTCATAATAGCAACAAAACCCCTCAAACACATAGGAGTAAATTTAACAGGAAATGTGAAATATGTTTATGAAGAAAGATCTTAAAAATACTGGAGTCATGGGTTGGGGTAGGAAATAGTCTAAATAAGTGAAAATGCCTCTACCATGTTCGTGAATCAGAAGATTCAGTATTGTAAAGATGTCAGCTCTTTCCTGATTATGCAACAAAATCAGCATATTTACATTTGAAATTCCAATGATTTTGTTTTTATGGAACTAAGCCAGCCAATCAAGCTCATTTAGAAGAGAAAAATAAGCACGGACAGCAAAAGAAGAGCAAAGAATTGTTTAGCCATGCTGGAGATACAAAAATGTTTTAGAGGTGTTATAAAGAAAACAGTACAGTATCAGTCCATGAATAGACAAAGATATAAGTGGGACAGAAATAGCCACAAATTGCTTGTATGTCTGGGAATTTGATTTAGAACAGGTGACTTAAAAATATTTTTCCATGGACAGTTAGGTTTAGAATTCTTTTTTTTTTTTTTTTGAGACGGAGTTTCGCTCTTGTTGCCCAGGCTGGAGTACAGTGGTGCAATCTCAGCTCACTGCAATCTCTGCCTTCTGGGTTCAAGCAATTCTCTTGCTTCAGCCTCCTGAGTAACTGGGATTACAGGTGCCCACCACCACGCCTGGCTAATTTTTTGTATTTTTAGTAGAGGCAGGGTTTCATCATTTTGGCCAGGCTGGTCTTGAACTCCTGACCTCAGGTGATCCACCTGCCTTGGCCTTCCAAAGTGCTGGGATTACAGGCGTGAGCAACGAGCCACCATGCCTGGCCTCTAGAATTCTTAAAGTACTCTGTGCAAGGTTGCGAGTTTTACTGTGATGGTTTACTTAAAAAAATATTTTTTTGTTCAATTAGCAATTCAGTGTGGAAGGTGTTTTAATTTTTTTAAAGTGAAAGCAAGTTTATTAAGAAAGCAAAGGAATAAAAGAACCTTCTATTTTAATTAACAAAAATATCCAACTACTAATATAACTTCAATTATACTACTTTTTCTCCTTTTAATGAGATAGCCTGCAAAGGTCAATGTTAGGCCACATTCTGGAACATATCTTAGATATGAACAATCACTTTGAACATTTAAAAAAAAAAATCATTTTTTCTTACTTTACTTTCTGTTAATGGCACTATTAGTCTTTGTTTTCTAAGCTCTTTCTTTGTCTTGAGTGTTTCGTGAGTCAGCAAGTTTGTTTGCCTTTTGAGACAGAGTCTCACTCTGTTGTCCAGGTTGAAGTGCAGTGGTGTGATCTCGACTCTTTGCAACCTCAGCCTCCTGGGTAGCTGGGACTACAAGCATGTGCCACCATGCCTGGCTAATTTTTTATTTTATTTTATATATATGTATACATACGTATGTGTATACGTGTATATATACACGTACATACATATACGTAGACATATATATGTTTATACACATGTGTATATCTGTCTACATATGTGTATACATGTACGTACACATACGTGTATATACAGGTGACTTAAAAATACTCTTCCTGGCCGGGTCCAGTGGCTCACGCCTGTAATCTCAGCGCTTTGGGAGGCTGAGGCGGGCAGATCACGAGGTCAGGTGATCGAGACCATCCTGGCTAACATGGTGAAACCCTGTCTCTACTAAAAACACAAAAAATTTAGCTGAGCGTGGTGGTGGGCGCCTGTAGTCCCAGCTACTCGGGAGGCTGAGGCAGGAGAGTGGCGTGAACCTGAGAGGTGGAGCTTGCAGGCTTGCAGTGAGCCGAGATTGCGCCACTGCACTGCAGCCTGGGCGACAGAGCGAGACTCTGTCTCAGGGAAAAAAAAAAAAAAAACTCTTCCATGGACAGTTAGGTTTAGAATTCTTTTTTTTTGATACGTATATGTACATAATACATATACATACGTGTATATACATGTATAGTATACATGTATATGTAGACTATGTATATGTATGTATATATGTGTATGTACATATGTCTACATATATACACGTGTATACATATGTGTGTGTGTGTGTGTATATATATATGCACACACACGTATACATATACACACACATATTTTTTGGTAGGTGGAGGGGTCTTGCTATGTTGTCCATGCTGGAGTGCAGTGGCGCCATCTCAACTCGCTGCAACATTCACCCCCTGGGTTCAAGTGATTCTCCTGCCTCAACTTCCCGAATAGCTGGGATTACAGGCGCTGCCACCACGCCCACCTACTTTTTGTGTTATGGGCATCCACCACCACAGCTAGCTAATTTTTGTATTTTTAGTAGAGATGGTGTTTCACCATGCTGGCCAGGCTGGCCTCAAACTCCTGACCTCAAACTCCTGACCTGAAGTGATCTGCCTGCCTTGGCTTCTCATAGTACTGGGATCACAGCCGTAAGTCACCATGCCTGGACAATTTTGTATTTTTTTGTAGAGACAGGGATTCGCCATGTCACCCAGGCTGGTCTTAAACTCTTGGACTCAAGCAATTCTCACTCCTCCGCCCCCTCAAAGTGTTGGGATTATGGGCGTGAGCCACGGCACCCGGGCGACTCAGCAAGTTTTGATGCTCCCCTCTTTTTGCCTTTCCTGTCCATTCTAGGGGGAGAAGGGTGGAGCTGTATTCCAGTTAAGCGTCTTGCTTCTTAGATTAACTGGGTTCCCTCTTGGCTTTTTATTACATCTTACCTCTTCTCTTTCAGTCAATATTATATATTGCTGTAAGACAAATCTTTTGACTGCTTTTGGTGTTTTTACTTGAAAAGTACAGTTACCCTTTAAACTGCTTTGATTACATCCAGACTCTCTACCCATTTACCCCATTGCCCCATAACTTTGAGAAATGAACACTTTGTTCATATAGATCTTTGTTTCTATCATATACCATATTCCTCCTCACTTTTGAACTTGTGCTGATATTATTCCTTTGCTTAGTGTGTGTTTGTTTTCCTTGCATTTTCCTACTATTTAATCCTTCGTAGACGTCTCTGGCTAGTTGATCTTCCTTTCTCTAGCTTGCTTGTTTAGCACTTTTGGTATTTTATTAAGTACAGATGTTAGCCTTATTCTGAAGTGGCACTGCAGTATAGTTCTTGTGTTTTCATATATTACGGTTTTGTTTTTAATATATTTAAATCATTGATCCATTTGGAATGTATCCTCATGTACAGTCTGAAGAATGGATTTAGTTTTTTCCAGATTGCTGCACAATTGTAACACCATTTATGCAGTGATCCATTGTTTGCTCAACAGATTTGAGATAATACCTTAATTCTACTTAAGTTTTACATTAGGGTCCATTTTTTCCCCCATTTTTCCTTCCAATTTTTCAGTCAGCTTTCCTGGTTGAATAGGGTCTAGTTTTGGACTTTATTTTTTCCGTTGGTCATTCTGTCAGTGTACACCGTTATGTCTAATTGTTTTAATGATTGAGGCTCTGTGATATGCTTTAATATCTGATAGGACTAGATCTTCACCTTGCTAAAGTTTTTCTGGCTAATCTTGTTTATTCTGAAAATAGGCTTATTGAGATCATATTACATATAAATGAATGTGGAGAGGTTATGATTTTTTTCACTACAGTAGTATTACCTATATTTTGGATTTGTGTTTTATTTCCTTAAAGTGTCAATTGAAGTTAACTTTGCAAGAGTATTAAACTCTAACTTAAGTAGAAGTTCTGGAAACTGAATTGTATATGTTTTACTTTTTAGTTTAGCCCAATGGCCAAAGGCTCTCAAAGATACATGGTTTCCACTGGTGCTGATGGGACAGTTTGCTTTTGGCAATGGGATTTAGAATCCTTGAAATTTAGGTAAGTGGCTTTAATTATGTAACAAGTTTTCTTCTTTCATGTAGTTACAGTTTAGTCTAATGAAATGAAGTTTGATTATTAAGAGATTATGTATTATGGTTGCTTTTTTTACCTTTGAACTTCATTTTTTTTTTTTTTTTTGAGACGGAGTCTCGCTCTGTCACCCAGGCTGGAGTGGTGTGGCCGGATCTCAGCTCACTGCAAGCTCCGCCTCCCGGGTTCCCGCCATTCTCCTGCCTCAGCCTCCCGAGTAGCCGGGACTACAGGCGCCCGCCACCTCGCCCGGCTAGTTTTTTTTTTTTGTATTTTTTAGTAGAGACGGGGTTTCACCGTGTTAGCCAGGATGGTCTCGATCTCCTGACCTCGTGATCCGCCCGTCTCGGCCTCCCAAAGTGCTGGGATTACAGGCTTGAGCCACCGCGCCCGGCTGAACTTCATTTTTATTATATATAGCATATGTGCCATATTGACTCTTTCCTGTTTATAATTATTTAGATAGCTGGATTTGTAAAAGAAGCATAGCTTTTCTATCTTAGCACATTTTTGTAAAGACAAAGTAAGGCATTTAAAAAAATAGGTGTATAATTGGAAATTCAGGCAGGAACATTTGAGAGTCATAAGACCTGTGTTGTATACCTCTGCTGTCTAATACAGTAGTCACTAGCCACATATGATCATTGAACACTTTAAAATGTGGTTAGTGCAATTGAGGAACTGAATTGATAATTTAAATTTAAAACTTATAATTGATTAATGTGTTAGAAAACTTTTTTTTTCCTTTTTTTTTTCTTTTTTTTTTTTTTTTTTTTGACACAGAGTCTCGCTCTGTCACCCAGGCTGAAGTGCGATGGCGCGATCTCGGCTCACTGCAACCTCTGCCTCCTGGGTTCGAGTGATTCTCCTGTCTCAGCCTCCCAAGTAGCTGGGATTACAGGCGCCCGCCAGCACGCCCAGCTAATTTTTTGTATTTTTAGTAGAGGCAGAGTTTCACCAGGCTGGCCAGGCTAGTCTCAAACTCCTGACCTCAGGTGATCCACCTGCCTTGGGCTCCCAAAGTACTGGGATCACAGGCGTGAACCATCACGCCTGGTCTATTAGAAAATTATTAAGTGTGTCTTCAATAACTTGAATATGTGAAATTTTCAACAAATTTTGGGAAATCCAAATAAAGATAAAATATTTTTGTTAAAAAATGAGTTGTCAAATTGAGATGTATTTTGAGTCTCAAATACACACTGGAAAATTTCAAAGAGTTAATACGAAAGAATATGAAAGTATCTTGTAATTTTATTAATTTGCATTATATGTTGATATTTTGGGTGTATTAGGTTAAAGGAAATATGATTAATTTGATCTTTTTATATTTTGTAAAAATACACGGAAATATGTGGAAATATTTGGTATACAATAAGGTATTATCGAAATAAGACTGTAGCTGGGTGTTGTGTGTCTGTGGTTCCCAGCCACTAGGGAGGCTGAGGCTGGAGGGTCCCTTGAGCCCAAGAGTTTGTGTCTAGTCTGGGCAACATGGCGAGACCCTGTCTCTTAAAAAATTATAATATTTAAATATGCTAGATTAAAACCAATATTTTAAACTGTGTTAATGTGGTAAAATAATCTATCTTAAAGCACCATCTTCTTATTTTAAAGCCCACGTCCCCTGAAGTTCACTGAAAAGCCTAGGCCAGGCGTTCAAATGCTTTGTTCTTCTTTTAGTGTTGGTAAGAACTTCTTCACATTTTTTCTTAGTTTTTTTTTTTTTTTTAAAAACATTTATTAAATGACCACTTTATTGCTAAGAACTTTTATTAGATACGTGGTAAATGACTTCTGATGTTTATTTTGTTAGGTTCAATTTATGATGTTCATTTTGTTAGCCTTGTTCTTCCAGTCCTCTATTCTGCCTTTGTCTGATTTCTGGTAGTAATCAGTGATATAAGAGATGTCTGGTAAAAGAGAGGCTTGAGGTGTCTACACAAGTGATTCCTATGCCTGTCCTATGTGTATGATAATCTAAACTTGTGATTTTCTTCGAACAGGCTAAACTGTGTATGTTTGATAGTTTAAATTTATTTCCCACACATATCTTGGTGAAATTATTCTTTTTCATTTTTTGTACAGTGAACTTGTGTGGTAGCTTTTTTCTTTTTTAGGATAGGTCAAAGACTTTTCCCTCATAAAATCTGAAAACTTGAACAAGCTAGGGTTAGGTATGTAAAATTGTTTAGAAAGCAGAACTTCTTTTCTTAAAAATATTTTTAGAGCACTGGTGCTTAATTGGCATTATATTGCCACCCTTAATAATACAGATGGGGAGGCCGGGCACAGTGACTCAATGCCTGTAATCCCAGTCCTTTGGGAGGCTGAGATGGGAGGATTGCTTCAGCCCAGGAATTTGAACCCAGCCCTGGCAACACAGTGAGAACACATCTCTTAAAAAAAAAACAAAAACAAAAACAAAATGACCTGGGCATGGTGCACACACCTGTGGTCCCAGCTACTCAGGAGACTAGGTGGGAGTATTGCTTGGTTCCAGGAGGTTGAGGCTGCAGTGAGCCATTATCGCACTACTGCACTCTAGCCTGGGCGACAGACTGAGGCCGTGTTCCCTGCCCCACCAGCTGGCTCACACCTGTAATCCCAACACTTTGGGAGGCTGAGGCGGGTGGATCACCTGAGGTCAGGAGTTTGAGACCATCCTGACCGACATGGTGAGACCCCATCTCTACTAAAAATACAAAAAATTAACTGGGCGTGTTGGTGTGCACCTGTAGTCCCAGCTACTTAGCAGGCTGAGGTAGTAGAATTACTTGAACCCGGGAGGTAGAGGTTGCAGTGAGCTGAGATCACACCGTTGAGCTCCAGCCTGGGCGACAGAGCAAGACTCTGTCTCAAAAAAAAAACAAAAAAAAAAACACAAAACAGGAGGAGATTGTGAATTTTTCCAGATTGATTGAATTAATTTTGTTTTTTAAAGCTACAAATACAGTTTTATAAGCTCTATATTGTGAGTTAGAAATGCAACTGTTGAGATACACTTAGTTTTAGAGTAAATGATCTTTTCTTTTTATATTTTAATATAGAAATTTGATTTGTTCAGGTATTTGTTATAAACTGGATGTTTAAACTTTACCATTTTTGTTTCAGGTGGTATGTTTTTAGCCACAGGTAGTACTGATCATGTAATCAGAATGTATTTTTTGGGTTTTGAAGCACCCGAAAAAATCGCAGAACTTGAAAGCCATACCGTAAGCATCCACGTTTTAAAATCCTTTAGATTAATTGTTAATACTATTCCTCTTATTGCTAAGGGGCATTGCTATTGGCTCTACTTTTATTTTTAATTTTTTCTTCTGTTGAACAAATGAACTGTCATTTATAACTTTTTGATGGTATTAAGTTTTAAAATATTAAATCATAGTTGCATTTCTGAGATAAGTCATTGCTTGTGAATGTTATCTTTTAAATTTTTGAATTATATTTGACAGTTAAAATATTGTTAAAGAGATGTTTGTATATTTATAAAAATGAAAATGTCTAGGTACAATATAGTTTTTGTTAATTCTATTCTAATTTTAAATTAAGCATACAAGGAATTATATTTAAAGGGAGGTATGTCACTGGCAACTCAGATTAGCTCTTGAGAGGCCTGATATTTTACAGTGGTTATTTTAGCTTTATGTTCAAAATCTTGATTATGACAGTTGATCTGGGTGGGTTAGTTTTAAGTGGGCCTATTTATCTAACCAAGCCCATGAAATAAGAATGTGGTTTTATTAATGTATAGTAAGATAGAAAACTGTCAGTGTTCTGAAGTACTGGTCAGGGTAAGGTCATCTTTTGTTTGAAGCTTTTGGGAAAGCCAGTCCACATCCAGAGATTATTTGTTAAATACAGATTTAAATAACTTAAAACAACAATTTTTGTGTACAATTGAAAATGCCTTGTTTTTAGCTACTGTAAAGCCAATATTTTGAGCACTTTACACACATTTCACTTCCATATAAGTAATTTTAAACAGTTGTAATTATAAATAATGCTGTAAGTTTAGAAGCAAGGCTTTTTTTCCTGTTAGATGTGCCTTTCTTTCAAATGAAAGCTGTATTTTAGTAGTCTTGTTAGATTTGTAGTTAGTCTTCACTTAAAATTATAAAACATGTTGAATGATGGGGCTAAGCAACACAAGTACATATTTTGCTTGTTAAAGCAAATAGGCTTCTAGCATAAAACTTCATTTTTTTCAAATTCGCAAACCATGTAGATGATCATTTTTGTATTTCTCCTTTTCCCTCCTTTAGGATAAAGTAGATAGTATCCAATTTTGTAACAATGGTGATCGGTAAGTGTGTGTTTGTATATGTGTGTGTGTTATTAGGCAAATTACAATGTGCTACGTATTAGTGTAGCTAACCTGTCATTTTGCATATATTTTTTGCCTTTATATTATGATTTTTTATTTTGTTTTTTCGAGACAGAGTTTCACTCTCGTTGCCCGGGCTGGAGTGCAATGGCATGATCTCAGCTCACCGCAACTTCTGCCGCCCGGGTTCAAGTTATTCTTCTGCTTCAGCCTCCTGAGTAGCTGGGATTACAGGTGCCCGCCACCGTGCCTGGCTAACTTTGTATTTTTAGTAGAGATGGGGTTTCTCCATGTTCGTCAGGCTGGTCTTGAACTCCCGACTTCAGGTGATCCGCCCGCCTCGGCCTTCCAAAGTGCTGAGATTACAGGCGTGAGCCACCACGCTCGGCCATTATTTTTTATTTTTAGTTGACTAATTGTCTATGTTTATGGAGCAACTGTACTGTGGTGTTTTAATGTATGTTTACATTGTGTGATGATTAAATCAAGCCAATAAACATCTCTGCCACTTCACATACTTAGCATTTTTCTGTAGTCAGAACATCTGAAATCTCAGAAATTTTGAAATGATATATAATTAGCTAGAGTCACTGTCACTTTGTATATTGCAGATATTTGTTAGTAAATATATTAATTGAATGAAAAGTGTCTAGGGTAGGGGTTGGGGGAGAAACACATGAAATGTAAGTTTTTAGAATTGTAGTTTCTGCCAGCTTCTAGTGACCAAAAGTAGTTTTTCTTTGGCTGGATGTCTGATTTACTGAAAAAATAACGTGTAAGGATCATGAAATTTCTTGTTTGGGTAGTTTCTAAGAAACCACTGTGATTATATCCTGCAAAGAAATTATTACTTAAATCGTATCCTCCTCCTTTGCCTCCATTATGTGTCAGGTACCTTTGCTAAACTGTAATTGTTGAGAACTTAATTTGTTAATAGATTGATTTATTTTTACACAGTGTCCAACATGAATTAATTTGAATTAACAAATAAGGTGTTTAAAATGGAGCTATTGCCCTTATTTTCCTATTCTTCAAAACTTTTTTCTGTTTTTTTTTCTTCGTGGCATTTTTTTTTTTTTTGAGATGGAGTCTAACTCTGTTGCCTAGGCTGGAGTACAGTGGCGTGACCTCGGCTCACTGTGCTGCAACATCTGCCTCCTGGGTTCAAGCGATTCTCCTGCCTCAGCCTGCTGAGTAGCTGGGATTACAGGCACACGCCACCACGCCTGGCTAATTTTTGTATTTTTAGTAGAGATGGGGTTTCACCATGTTGGTCGGACTGGTCTCGAACTCCTGACCTTGTGATCAACCCACCTTGGCCTCCCATGGTGCTGGGACTACAGACGTGAGCCACTGCGCCCGGCCTCTTCTCAGCATTCTTATACATTGTATTCTCAAAACTTAAATCTGTTTGAAAAGCTATTGATTGAGTTTGAGGTGTGTTTTAATTTCATAGGGCCAGGCAAATCATAGAAAACCAAATTTTTTTTCCCATCCAGATATGCTCTAAATACCTGTCTTTTGAATTAACACCTGTGGATTGTCCTGTTGTCAGGACAGCTACATTACATTCTTTTTTTTGCATGTGATTTTAATTGTAGACCTTGTTGGAAAGTGTGTGACTATAGTAAGATCCTGTTCTGCATGTTTTAAGGTTCCTAAGTGGTAGCAGAGACGGAACAGCACGGATTTGGAGATTTGAGCAGTTAGAATGGAGGAGCATTTTATTGGATATGGCTACTAGAATCTCAGGGTAAGTTGAGATTGTTAGAAGTAGGTGCATCATAGGTGTTTGATCTATGTCTCTCTCTCTCTCTCTCTCTCTCTCTCTGTGTGTGTGTGTCTCTCAGTGGTTATTTTGTTGAGATTATAGCTACCTTCTGTTATGAAGAGCTGTGGTATAAGCGAATAGCTGCCTACTGCATATTAGGTGAACCAGATACATTCAGATAAATTTATCCTTACATTGTGTAGCAAAGAATAACATGTACTTTTTCTGTTGCTCAGAGCATTGACCACCTTCTTAGGTGTTGCATTTAAAAACTTCCACAAGTAAAAAAGATAAAATTGACTCAAGTACATTAAGAGTGGAAATTGTACTTTTCTATGGATAGCATTTTTGAAAAATTTTAAAAGCAACTTAGAGCCAAGGCTGGGAAATAGGGTAAGCAAACATACTTTATTGTTAAGGTTAAAAAAAAAATTGAGCTCCAGCCTGGGCGACAGAGTGAGACTCTGTCTAAAAATAAAAGTCATGGATTTTACTTTAGAATTTGTTTCCTAATTTTAACTTTGCACTTTTTCATACCAGTTTTTCTGAGAAATGTTTCCACATTTTGTCTTTTGGAAATCATGTCTGCTTTATTTCTATTAAAATTTTTTTTTTTTTCTGAGGCAGGGTCTCACTGTGTCGCCCAGGCTGGAGTGCAGCGGTATGCTCGTGCCTCACTTCAGCCTTGACATCCTGGCCTCAAGCAGTACCCCCTTCTCAGCCTTCCGAGTAGTTGGGACTATGAGCATGAGCCATCATGCCTGGCTAATTTTTATGTTTATTTTTTTGTAGTGACTATTATTCAGGCTGGTCTCAAACTCCTGGGCTCAAGTGATCCTCTCACCTCTGCCTTCCAAATGCTTTGTTTTTAATAACAGAAATTGACTTATATTCTCTGCTGTAGCTCAAAGAATTGTATTGCATTTTCAAGATAAATTTGATCTTATTTTTGTGGAATTATCTGTGATGGAGAATGAAAAGTATATATACTGGAAATTTGATAACCCTTGTTCATAAACAAATTAAAAAATCTTATATATAACAATGTTACATCTCAGTATGAAAGTGAGTACTGTCAATCCTTGATTAGTTGAAATAACGAAAGGGAATGGGGGTGAAGATAATTTAAAATCAATTTCACCTATTATTGTTTTATTAAGCAAAATAGAAACATCAGTGTCAAAACTGGAATGAAAATTTTTAAATGAGACTGAAAACTGTTTAGTTTTCTTGCTGACACACTCCATCCATGAAGGGGACTTTTCCTGTAATTTTCTTCATGAGAAAATATCTTTTCATTTTAAGTTTTCTTGTTTTCAAATCTTGAAAAACAAGAGTCTTTTGTATGTAGGAATTGATTGATCTGTTTATTTTAGTGTTCTAATATTGGCATATCAACTTGATGAAATGCAACATACCTGTTAGTAAATTCAAAGTTATTAATTTGTGGCTGGGCGTGGTGGCTCACGCCTGTATTCCTACCACTTTGGGAGGCTGAGGCAGGCAGACCGCCTGAGGTCAGGATATCGAGACCAGCCTGGCCAACATGGTGAAACCCTGCCTCTACTAAAAAAAATACAAAAATTAGCTGGAGATGGTGGCATGTGCCTGTAATCCCAGCTACTCGGGAGGCTAAAGCAGGAGAATCACTTGAACCTAGGACACAGAGGTTGCAGTGAGCCCAGATGGAGCCACTACACCCCAGCCTCGGTGACAGAGCTGGACGCCGCCTCAAAAAAAAAAAAAAAAAAAAAAAACCTAAGTTATTAATTCGAAAGCCTTTTAGCTTAAAGTGAAGAATGGAGTCTTTGCCATTATTCCATTTTACTTTTTTTTTTTTTTTTTTTTGGAGACAGAGTCTCGCTCTGTCGGGAGTGGCGCGATCTGGGCTCACTGCAAGCTCTGCCTCTTGGATTCACTCCATTCTCCTGCCTCAGCTTCCCGAGTAGCTGGGACTCCAGGCGCCTGCCACACGCCCGGCTAATTTTTTTTGTATTTTTAGTAGAGACGGGATTTCACTATGTTAGCCAGGATGGTCTCAATCTCCTGACCTCGTGATCCACTCACCTTGACCTCCCAACGTGCTGGGATTACAGGCGTAAGCCGCTGTGCCCGGCCTCCATTTTACTTCTTAATATTATTCTACCCTCAACACCAATCAATCTAGTTAGAATTATTCTCTCTTCTGTGTGTGTTTTCTTTTGTAGTTATGTAGATAGCTGTTTTATAGCACTCATATTTTTATAGCTGTATTCTTTTCTTTTTTTGTTTTTTTTTTTTTTGAGACGGAGTGGCACGATCTCAGCTCATTGTAAGCTCAGCCTCCCGGGATCAAGCGATTCTCCTGCCTCAGCCTCCCGAGTAGCTGGGATTACAGGCACCCGTCACTATGCCCAGCTAATTTTTGTACTTTTTGTAGAGGCATGATTTCACCCTGTTGACCAGGTTGGTCTGGAACTCCTGACCTCAAGTGATCTGCCCACCTTGGCCTCTCAGAAGTGCTGGGATTACAGGCATGAGCCACTGTGCCCGGCCTTTGTTAATTAAAACATGTTAGATGCTTGTATTTTTTTTTTTTTTTTTTGAGACAGAGTCTTGCTCTGTCACCCAGGCAGGAGTGCAGTGGTGCAATCTTGGCTCACTGTAAGCTCCACCTCCTGGGTTCACGCCATCCTCCTGCCTCAGCCTCCCTAGTAGTTGGGACTACAGGCGCCCGCCACCACGCCTGGCTAATTTTGTTTTTGTTTTTTGTTTTCGTATTTTTAGTAGAGATGGGGTTTCACCGTGTCAGCCAGGATGGTCTCGATCTCCTGACCTCATTACCCGCCCGCTTCGGCCTCTCAAAATGCTGGGATTACAGGCGTGAGCCACCGTGCCTGGCTGATGCTTGTAATTTTTTAAAACATATTCTATTATTTCAGTACCTTTAGGCCTTCCCTACCTCACTGTTGACTGCTATAATACAGAGACCCTTTGCATATAGCTTTTTTTTTTTTGAGACCTAGTCTTGCTCTGTCACCCAGGCTGGGTGCAATGGTGCGGTCTTGGCTTACTGCAGACTCTGCCTCCCAGGTTCAAACGATTCTCCTGCCTCAGCCTTCTGAGTAGCTGGGAATACAAGTGTGTACTACCACACCAGGCTGATTTTTGTATTTTTAGTAGAGATGGGATTTCACCATGTTGGCCAGGCTGATCTCAAACTGCTGATCTCGTGATCTGCCTGCCTCGGTCTCCCAAGATGCTGGGATTATAGTCGTGAGCCACTGCTCCTGGCCCTCCATAACACTTTTATAAAGGATGAAAAACATTCCAGGCATGTGTATCCAAGACCATTCTTGCCAAGGGGCCTATAGGAGTAGACTGTAGGAAAGTTGTATAAAGAGATGAGAATAGTCCCATTTGCAGTTCAGATTGAACGTCTGTGTGTCAGTTATTTTTCTAAACATTGGGGATATGAATATGAGTTAACTTATTTTTGTGTTCCTAAAATTTTTTTGTCTTCTATGGAGAGAAACAGTTGAAAGTAAGTGTTAGCAATAGATTTGTATTCAGAGGAAGGAAATAATAGGAAAGAAATAGGGAGAAAAAGCATTGCTTTCATAAGCAGTAGTGGTGTCCTAAAATCTGCGCTTATTCAGTCTCTGTACTATTTCTAAATTATCCCTTCCTTCTTCAGGTTTTGCCCTAAACTGTTTCTAGAAAATCTGTTCTGGGTCAGTTGTGATGAACTCACTGTAGGGTTGACGAGATAGGCACATGGGTTGGATTTCTTTATTTTTGTATTGATGAAGGATTGTATACGTTGTATAGCCGACCATCTAAATAAGTTTACATGTTGTGTATTTTTTTGTTAGGGATTTATCTTCGGAAGAGGAAAGGTTTATGAAACCTAAAGTAACAATGATAGCTTGGAATCAGAATGATAGCATTGTTGTCACAGCTGTGAATGATCACGTCCTCAAAGTGTGGAATTCTTACACTGGACAACTGCTTCATAACTTACTGGTAGGTAGTTTCTGGTACAGTGTAACAAATGAGATTTTTTGAACTATGATTTTAATTTTTAAGCTATAAAAATAATATACTGAACAAGTTTCTTTCATGTAAACTATGAAATGATTAGAAATTTTTATAATTATAAATTATTGTCTAATACATTTTTAAAAGTATATGCTGTAACAGTATGTATTTTTAAATTTTCAATTTGTAACTTGTAAACCCTCCTTAATGTTACGATTTTGTTAAAGGGACATGCTGATGAAGTATTTGTTCTGGAGACGCATCCCTTTGATTCCAGAATTATGTTATCTGCAGGACACGATGGCAGCATATTTATATGGGATATTACAAAAGGTACCAAGATGAAACATTATTTTAATATGGTAAGTGAAGTGAGATGTACCTTGATACATGCTTGAATTTGTTTAGAGTGTTTGGGTTACAAGGCTTAGCCAGAAATTGATCTGCTTGTTTTGGCAGTGTGTTTTTACAAATCAGCATATTCAAAGCCTGCTAAATATTTGACAGTTACATGTATATACATACATACGTGAAATTCTCTGTATGACTGATTTATATGAGGGAGACATTTTTAAGTTACTTGTTCAGCATTTTGTGTGCCTGTATGTGTTTAAATTTGTAAAATTATGGCAATTATAAAAACTTTTTCACTACTTGAATTTATTGAAATATTTGATAACAAATAGAAATATAAAAGTGGTAACATAAAATAATAAAATGACATTATTAATATTCAATATTAACCAAATATTACAGTATTTGATTACTGGATTTTTAGTAACCCTGGGCTGGGTGTGGTGACTCTGAACTTCCAGCACTTTGGGAGGCTGAGGCAGGAGGATTGCTTGAGCCTAGGAGTTCAACACCAGCCTGGGCAATGTAGTGAGACACTCTCTTAAAAAAGAAAACTCCCAAGATGGTTGATCTAGAAATAAAACATTATTAGATTTTCCTAACCTTTTTCTTTTTGCACAGGTATATTCTTTAAAAAAAAAATAGAAAAAAAGTTTGCATACGTGTATTCTAGAACCAAATGAGGATACTACTGTATCTTTTTAGAACTTCTTCACATAATCATAATTATAGTTACTAATCAGGAAATTTAACATTTATAAAATAGCATTATCTAGTCAGGTCTATATTCAAATTTTTTTGTGTTGTCTCAGTAACATCTTTTTAGATAAATTTTGCTCCGTGGACCAGAATCCAGTTCAAGCTCATGCATTGTGTTTAAGTGGTTGTATCTTTCTAGTTTTCTTTTTTTTCTTTTCTTTTCTATTTTTTTTCTTTTTGAGACGGAGTCTCGCTGTGTGGCCCAGGCTGGAGTGCAGTGGCGCGATCTCAGCTCACTGCAAGCTCTGCCTCCCGGGTTCACGCCATTCTCCTGCCTTAGCCTCTCAAGTAGCTGGAACTACAGGCACCCACCACCACGCCTGGCTAATTTTTTTGTATTTTTTAGTAGAGACGGGGTTTCACTGTGTTAGCCAGGATGGTCTTGATCTCCTGACTTCTTGATCTGCCCGCCTTGGCCTCCCAAAGTGCTGGGATTACAGAGGTGAGCCACTGCGCCCGGCCTCTAGTTTTCTTTAATTATCATCAGGCCCCTCTCAGCCTTTTTTGTTTTTCCTCTTTATTGGCCTTTAACTTTTGTTGAATATTAGCAAGTATTATTACAGAGTGTCCTCAGTTTTGTCTGATATTTTTTCATGATTAGATTGTTACAGTTTTTTAAATGAAGTAAAACATAAATGATATTGTGTCCTTCATGAATCATGTTAGGAGGCACGTGGTGTTTATTTGTCCCCTTATTACGGTGATAATTTTCTGTTTTTTTTTTTTTGGAGATGGAGTTCTGCTTGTTCCCCAGGCTGGAGTGCAATGGTGTGATCTGGGCTCACTGCAACCTCCAGCTCCTGGGTTCAAGCGATTCTCCTGCCTTAGCCTCCCAAGTAGCTGGGATTACAGGCACCTGCCACCACACCCAGCTAATTTTTTGTATTTTTAGTAGAGACAGGGTTTCACCATGTTGGCCAGGCTGGTCTTGAACTCCTGACTTCAGGTGATCACCTGCCTTGGCCTCCCAATATAATTATTGAACTAATTTTTTTACTAGCTCTTTTGAGACTAATCTAAATAACCTGTTTCTTATTAAATTTTTACCCACAAATATTGGATCCATTGAAGATTTTCCAGTGGCATCATTCCTTCCATATTTATTAGTTGGCATCTTTGCGTACAGTGGTATTTTTTTTTTCTCCTCCAACTTTTAAGTTCAGGGGCTACCTGCTATGTGCAGGATGTGCAGGTTGGTTACATGGGTAAATGTGCTTGCACGTAGTTTTGTAATCTTATTTCATGTAAAAATCTTTTTTTGAAATTTTTATTTTTAAAGAATTTATGGATGTATTTTTGAGTATAAATTCATCCTGTCTCAGAAGAAAGTTAACTTTTACACAATTTCTATTGTTGAGTACTTAAGTGGTTTCTAAAATATGTATGACACTTTGAATAGCCTTGTACATGATTATTTCCCTGAGATAAATTCTGAAGTAATTATTGTGTAAAAGGGTTTTAGCATTTTTAAGGCTTTATACGTGTGAGACATTTTGTGAGTTTACTCTTCAGCTTATACTGAGTTACAATTCAAAGTGTACTTTTTTTTTTTTTTGAGACAGAGTCTCTCTCTGTCACCCAGGCTGGAGTGCAGTGGCGCGATCTCAGCTTACTGCAGGCTCCGCCTGCCGGGTTCATGCTATTCTCTCACCTCAGCTTCCTGAGTAGCTGGGATTACGGGTGCCTGCCACCACGCCCGGCTCATTTTGTTTTTGTATTTTCAGTAGAGATGGGATTTCACCGTGTTAGCCAGGATGGTCTCAATCTCCTGATCTTGTGATTGCCTGCCTTGGCCTTCCGAAGTGCTGGGATGACAGGCGTGAGCCACTGTGCCTGGCCTGTGTAATGTATTTTAGATGCAGTGTAGTAGCATCCTATTGATGAATTCTTAGACCTTTGAGTCTCAGGTTCTTAGACCTTTGATTAAATGCATTCTAAAACATTTCAAATAGTATGACCAAAGTACAAATACACGATTAGGCATCTCTGAAAGCTCTGTTTCTGTGTGTTCAAATTATTGGAAAAAGAACTAAGCATTCTCGGACAATTTTTCTATCGTTTTAAAATCCATAGGATAACATCTATTACCTTAACTATCCTTTGAAACTCAGAACTAATATTACATCCTGAATTTAACTCCTCAAAACAAAAACTACATTAATTTAGGCTTTAAGCAGAATATTAGCGGAAAAATTCTATGCCAAAGAATAATCTGAGAAAACTTTACGTGGGCAACAATGATCTTTCCAGTTGCATAGCGAACATTGGCCTTGTTTATTGACATTTCCTTGCTGCTCAGCTGAGAGGCTCATAATTCCTAATTCTAGAGTTGTCAGTTACTAATAGCAGCAATATTTCATGAATACATAATAAACTTTAATGTGACATTTTTCTCCAGACACAGTTGCAGGTTGCATTTTGTCAGGAATCATTGTATAGGACGCTTCAAATTACAAGTGAATCCCCGTTTTCCTTGCTCTGCTTAAATAGGTTTGCCCACTTGAGAAAACTTTCACCTCAGCAAGTATTCTTTTGGTGCAGTTAAGTCCACGTGTACGACAGGAAGAATTGCTGCCACCATCTTCAGCTTGCCAGCTTTGAGATTTTGCCACTCCCTCTCCACCAGTGTCTGCTTTAACTGACTGACGGTCCCAGGCCAGGGATGCAAAGTGGTACACAGGCGCAGGTTGTGCTGTGGCACAGGTGGCTCCTGGAAGGACCATGTGGATGAATCCGTGTTCCTATGTTTTAATGATCAGTTGGAGGAAAAAAATATATATATACAGAAACACAATTTTTTCCTTTTTTTTTTTTTTTTTTGAGACGGAGTTTCGCTGTGTGGCCCAGGCTGGAGTGCAGTGGCGCGATCTCGGCTCACTGCAAGCTCCACCTCCCGGGTTCACGCCATTCTCCCGCCTCAGCCTCTGAGTAGCTGGGACTACAGGCGCCCGCCACCACGCCCGGCTAGTTTTTTGTATTTTTAATAGAGACGGGGTTTCACCATGTTAGCCAGGATGATCTCGATCTCCTGACCTTGTGATCCACCCGCCTCGGCCTCCCAAAGTGCTGGGATTACAGGCTTGAGCCACCGCGCCCGGCCTCCTTTTCATGTTAAGAGAATATGAATTAATATGCACATCTTATTCAGCAATCCTCTGAATATCCGAGTAACTTTATTTTTTCCACGTTCGATAATTGGCATTCATTCACGTGCAGCAATAGTGAGGTATCACTATTCAAGCAGTGACTTATTTGGGTGTGGACGTGAGTTTGTTCTGGCACTTACTGAGTAGATGTCTCATTTTTCCAACACAGAACACACAACGTTTAGTTACTGGAAAGTTAAAGGTGCAGACAACAAACATGTATAGCTCTACCCTGCAGAGTTAAACAAATAACTAACAACTATAAATTGATAGTATTAAACTAATAGACTTTACAGTTTAAAAGGAAGAATAAAACAGTATAAAAATAATCTATTTAAGGTTACACTCATGATAGATTTAGAGCATCCTTTCTGAAATCTCTGGTAGTTTGAAGTTCAGGTAATTGTGACTGTGGGCTTTTCCATATATAGGCTTGAGATCTGGCAGCATTGCCAAATTTTGCATGGTGCTTAGTCATCTTGGTGAGCTGAAGTAGAGCCCTCCTTAAAATCTAGGAAAGTGTTCATTTTAGTTCACGAATACCAAATTTTCTTAATCTTCATTCATTTATCTTGTAGCTTATTATCCTTTTATTATATATAAGACAAACATTTATGAAATTATTTATAAGAAGTAAAAGAAGCCTTCACTTTGGATTGGGTTGTTAGCTTTCATTTGAGCACTTGGAGAACTAATGCTTAGAAGAACTTTGAAGACCTTTTTCTAGGCTAGTTATATCTAAAATGAATTTTATTTTTTGGGACTAGCGATTGATGTATATGCTTAATGAAACATTTGTTTTTATTTTTATTTTACAGTCTCACTCTGTCACCCAGGCTGGAGTGCAGTGGAGTACAGTGGTGCAGTCTTGGCTCACTGCAACCCCTGCCTCCTGGGTTCAAACGATTCTTGTGTTTCAGCCTCCCGAGTAGCTGGGACTACAGACGCACACCACCATGCCTGGCTAATTTTTTGTATTTTTAGTAGAGACAGGGTTTCACCATGTTGCCCACGGTGGTCTCGAACTCCTGTGCTCAGGCAGTCTACCTGCTTCCACCTCATAAAGTGCTGGGATTACAGGTGTGAGGCACCATGCCAGGCTGAAACATTGTTTTTAAATTTTTTTTTCAGAAGGGTTATATTGTCACAGGTTATCCACATTAAACAAGTTTACATAGCAAATCACTTGCATAGAATTGGTCCTAACTTTTTCCTCTTTGTGTTTCCTAGATTGAAGGACAAGGACATGGAGCTGTGTTTGACTGTAAGTTTTCACAGGATGGAGAGCATTTTGCCTGTACAGATTCTCATGGGCATCTTCTGATATTTGGTTTTGGATGCAGCAAGCCATATGAAAAGGTCATTTTTAATACTTTGTTGTCGCATGCAAGTAGTAGTTATGAGCTGACAGTTTAGCTGACTGATTTGATTTCCTTGTTTTTCTAGTTTTAATTAACTGTTTAACATTTGTTTCCTTTAATATGTATGAACCTTAAAATGTCATCCTGTGAACTTCATTTTTCTAGATTCCTGATCAGATGTTCTTCCATACTGACTATCGACCACTTATTAGAGATTCTAATAATTATGTCTTAGATGAGCAAACTCAGCAGGCTCCTCATCTTATGCCTCCACCATTCTTGGTAGATGTAGATGGAAATCCTCATCCAACCAAGTATCAGAGATTAGTACCAGGCCGAGAAAATTCCGCAGATGAACATTTGATTCCACAGCTGGGCTATGTTGGAAAAAGGAAAGGGAGTTCTTTTTTTTTTTTTTTTTTTTTTTTGTTTAGTTGTACGTGAATATCTTAAAGTATAATATAAAGAATTTCCTTCCCTTTAGATCCCCCAGTTATTAATATTTTGCAATATTTGTTTTATCTTTTTTTTATCTGTGTATTGTTTTGAACCATTTAACTTCTGGACCTCATGCACCATTTACCTCTAAATAAGAACAACATTTTCTTACATAACCATAGACACTTATGACAATTAGGACATTTTACATTCAAATAATATTACCAAATCTGTAGTGTATAACCAAAAATTTCCAGTTATTCTAATAATGTCTGTTTATAGCTTTTAAAATTCTCCCAATTTGGGACCACATATGAAATATGAAATTTAGTTGTCATAGTTCCTTCATTTCCTTTAATCTGTAGCAGGTTGTCAGTTTTTGACTTCCATGATATTGATGTATTTGAAGATTATAGGTCAGGAATTTTGTAGAAGGCCTCAATCTGGGTTTGTCTGCTTCCTCTTGGTTAGGTTCCAGTTATGCATTTTTGACAGAATACAACATAAATGATGTTCTAGTCTTAATAGAGCATCCTGTCAGGATGCTTATGATTGTGGTTTGTCTAATTACTGGTAATGTTGTTTTTGAACCCTTGGTTAATGTGGTGTTTGCCAAGTTTCTTCACTATAAACTTAGTATTTTTCTCTTTGTAATTAATGGTAATTTGTGGGGAGGTATGTCAATAACCTGTTCATTGTCAAACTTTACACTCAAGTTTTAGGACCCATTGATGAGTTTTGCCTGAATCAGTTGTTACTGTGAATACTGCAAAGTGGTTATTTTCTAACTTTATCATTGTTCCGTCATTGTGTCATATGTATCATTGCATATGACTGTCTATTGCTCACCCCTTTATTTATTGATGAGGCTCATTACATTTTAGTATGGGCTTCTGTCTGTGGTTAGTGGGTTATATTATTCACATAATCCTTAGGTTTGACTCTCAGAGCCTTTTGAAACTGTCCTTTCCCAAGTCCCTTATACTTTTTCAGTCACTTCTTTCCTTTTCTGGATGTAGGGTGTTCCAGGTTTGTCTTGTACTTTTCTCTGTCGTAGCCAAGTGCCAAGTTCTTTTTTGTGTTAATAGCAGGGCAGCGTTTCTCTACAGATATTAAAGAAAAAATGCTATTTGTGTTTTTGGATGAGGATTTATTGAAACTAAATCACCAGCTACATATAAAGTTAAAACCTAATGTAGATTACTATATGCTGGCTATTTCAAATGTTATTTTTTATTACTTTTATTGAAGTGTACTTTATATACAAAATTCACCAATTTTAAGTGTACAATTCAAGAGTGTGTGTGTGTGTGTGTGTGTGTGTGTTTATTTTTTGAGGCAGGGTCTTACTCGTTTGCCCAGGCTGGAGTGCAGTGGTGCGATCTTGGTTGACTGCAGCCTCTGGCCTCCCAGGGTCAAGTGATCCTCCTCCCTCAGCCTCCTGAGTAGCTGGGATTGTAGGCGTGTGCCAACACATCTGGCTAACTTTTGTATTTTTAGTAGAGACAGGGTTTTGCCATGTTTCCCAGGCTGTCAAATATGTTTTGACAGATGTTAAATAATCAAGTAACCACCACCACAATCAAGATATAAAACATTTTTACCGCCCCCAAAAGTCCCCAGGACCTGTTTGGAATCAGTCCTCTCCTTTCTCTCAGTCCCTTGTAAACAGCGTTATATTTTCTGTCACTTTAATTTTGTCCTTTAAGAGGGTTTTATATACAAAGTGTAATCTTTTTTTTTTTTTTTTTTTAGGAGACAGAGTCTTGCTCTGTTGGCAGGCTGGAGTGCAGTTGCACAATCTTGGCTCACTGCAACCTCCGCCTCCTGGGTTCAAGTGGTTCTCCTACTTCAGCCTCCTGAGTAGCTGGGACTATAGGCGTGTGCTACCACACCCAACTGATTTTTGTATTTTTAGTAGAGATGGGGTTTCGCCATGTTGACCAGGATGGTCTTGATCTCTTGACCTCATGATCTGCCTGCCTCGGCCTCCCAAAGTGCTAGGATTACAGGCGTGAGCCACCGCGCTTGGCCACAAAGTGTAATCTTTTGTGTCTGGCTTCTTTGACTTAGTATGGTGCTTTTGAGATTCCTTAGTGTTGTTGCATGTATCAGTAGTTTGTTCCTGTTTATTCATTGGGGCAGATAGTGCCCCATGAAATAGATGGGTATATCATCATTTGTTTTTGCATTCACTGATGGTTAAAGGTTTGTTTCCAGTTTGGGGCTATCATCCAGATTGAAACATCCAACTGTCACGTGGAATTTGTCATTTCTCTCTTCAGTTTACTCAGTTCTTTATGTATTTTAAAGCTCATTCATTAGGTGCATACACATTTTGGATTGCTTGTCTTCTGGATGAAATAATTCTTTTTTTTTTTTTTTTTTTTTTTTTTTTTTTTTTGAGGGGGGT